>NW_018404837.1:215203-249286 GCF_002113885.1 Mizuhopecten yessoensis | reverse complement strand
TGATGTAGGGCAACAGCGAGTAGTTTAATCCTTTGATGTAGGGCAACAGTGAGTAGTTTAATCCTTTGATGTAGGGCAACAGTGAGTAGTTTAATCCTTTGATGTAGGGCAACAGTGAGTAGTTTAATCCTTTGATGTAGGGCAACAGTGAGTAGTTTAATCCTTTGATGTAGGGCAACAGCGAGTAGTTTAATCCTTTGATGTAGGGAAACAGTGAAATAGGTCGACATTGAGGTTAAATGTCACTACTCTGTAGTTTTCAAAGGACCGGTGTCAACCTAATGATTGGTCTTATTTTTACCTTAAACCAATCAAATACCTAGCTGTGTGCCTTCAGTTTTGTCATGACATATTCGAGGGGTGCAGAGAACATAAATAACTAAGTCCTGGAATTTTGAGATGTAGTACTGATAACTGTACTTTTGCGTATGATAAAAACCTGTTGAAGGCCTCATATATATACAGTCAAGTGTTATGATAATTTCATGCCCAATAATTGTTTGAGAGGTGTCTTCAGAGATCTAGCTTTTTAGATGTACATTTTGAGGGAGATGTAGTACTTATAAAATACTAACTAATCTTGGAATTTCAGAGCAGTGGGCCATATTCAGCAATTTTAAGTCAATATCAAAATTAAGGGGGGCCATTCTATGAAAAATTTAAAATTAAATTGGAACCTGGGAACATATGCATAACTTTAATTTCGTATGTTATTGCTGTACATTGTAACTTAGGATTGGTTCTGTACAAGCAATTAAGATATTATCTAAATTTTTAGCTCGCCTGTCCCAAGGCTTCTTCTGAAGAACTGGAGGACCTAGGGTAACCAAAGGTCTGAAGTTACCCATTTGTTAGTTTCATGCAGGTCCTCTGGGCCTCTTGCTATTGTTCTTGTTGATATTGTATTATGTAAAACTTTTTTATTCTACAGTTTAGAAGGGCGTTTTGAAGATGAAGAACTTAAACAGATCCTGGAGGATATTCAGACAAAGCGGAGTTTCCAGTACTGAAGATTCTGATGTTGATCATTTTGAAGATATGTGGAGAAATGTGGAGATTCCAGTCAAATGAACTGGAACTTTGGTTATATATCTTTACAGAGAAATGAGGAGCTGCCCTGCAACTGTTGTGTGCAATACATATTATCTCTGGAGACTTTGCAAGTAGCAATTTAGTTCTGATTTTGAATTTGAGAATTTCTTAGTCAGAACTTGTGTTGTATTTTGTACTGATGGTGCTTCAAGGAACTCTTTTGACCGTTTGGAAAGAACAAGTTGGCTTGATCATGCTGCACCTAGTCAGATAGAACCCAACATTTCGGTTAATTGTAGACAACTTATAAAATTTTGTAAGATACTCATTGGTCCAATCTAGACATGTAAACAAATGTTGAATTCATAAACATTTCAGAAATATTTTTATTTTCATCATCATTTTTAATGTCATTTGACAAGAGTGAAATTATAAATCTGACTTTAGTGAAAGCATTTCTCAATGATTTGGACCTGAACTGTGATGGCTTTATCTTGTAGTGAATCAGTGTCAGTTCTGTGCAAGATTCATCATCACAATTCTGAAGCTACACATCGAATAAACTTCTGAGGTTTTCTAAAGTTGTAAATTTCTACAAATAAAAGTATCATGATGCTAATTGTATAATTTCTATGGCTATACCGACATGGTATTAAACCATTCGTTTTTCATTTAAGAGGACATTAAAATGAATTTCTCACTTTTATTTTTTTTGTGTCATCCATATATACTGAACAATTTATACATATTTGAGCTCAGTGAAGTCAAATCATTTATACATTATGATTTCATAAATATTTTCATTTGGTCTTTGTCAAAGAGATGTATTTGACCATTTTGTGATTGACCTTGAATTTAATTCAATACAATGTAGTAACTGCACTTGTCAATAAACATGTATTAATTTAATATTGATTTGATTGTTATTTGTTGATACATTGGTATACAGCTGACATCTGGCACACAGAGTGTATGATCTAGTCATGATAAAATAGTGTGATGCGTGTTGTTGACGGCTTTTCTTTTGAATGACTTCTTCGGAACTAAAAGATAGGGTCTCTTCAGAACTTTCAGATGTAGTTATTAGGTCACCTGAGCTTTGCTCAAGTGACCTATTCCAATCACTTTCCGTCCGTCGTGCATAAACTTTTACTTTATCAACTTCTTCTCAAGAACCAGTGGATGGAATTTTTTCAAACTTGGTTAGAATCATCCTTGGTAGATGAGGCTACCAAATTGTAAAATTGGGATTCCTACCACAACCCTAGGGCGGGGCCAAAAAGGGAAAATTAACCAATATTTCAAAAATCTTCTTCTCATGACTCAGAGGTATTACAGTCATTTTCTCTGCATGGATGGATAGATCATCACCCCGAGCTATCCGTTCTCCCTTGGGGAGGGGGTAAAGTTTACTATAGTTTATATAGGGAAACAACACTTTTGGGTATATTTTGACATTTTCTGTTAGAAATTATTTTTACTTGGTGAAAATTATCCTTGGAGGAGGAAGATGGTTGTAAAATTGGGATTCCTATCCCAACCCTAGGGGCCAGGGCGGGGCCCAAAAGGGAAAATTAACCAATATTTCAAAAATCTTCTTCTCCAGATTCAGAGGTATTACAGTCATTTTCTCTGCATGGATGGAAAGATCATCAGGGGCTTTATTTACATTGTAAATTTCTGGACCCCCAAGCTATCCGTTCTCCCTTGGAGAGGGGGTAAAGTTTACTATAGCTTATATAGGGAAACAACACTTTTGGGTATATTTTGACAATTGTCTGTTGGAAATTATTTTTACTTGGTCAGAATCATCTTTGGTGGATGACGGTATCAAATTGTAAACTTGGAATTCCTGCCCCATCCCCAGGGGTTAGAGTGGGGCCCCAAAGGGAACATTTACAAATAATTTAAAATTCTTATCCTTTGATGACATGACAAGTATTGTATTTCACTTAGTTTACATGCTGATTTCCACATCACATCTAAACAATAAAATAAAGCTACCAGTACCTATGATATAACTCAGGTGACCGCTAAGGCCCTTGGGCCTCTTGTTTTATTTAGCCAGTACCTTCCTTGGATGGAATACTATCAAGCAGTTTCAAATAATTACCTTAGTTGACATACCAAGGTCTGAAGGGGGGGGGGGGGTCAAATATATTAAAAATATCACATGACATTATCTTAACATTCTTATGCCTCTTTTTTCTGAGGTATAGCATTAAGCTGATGTCAAAGTTCAACTTTCAAAGCTGGCAAGTCAAAGGTTAGGCTTTTTTATGAACGAAGCTTTAAAAATTATCTTCACAAAAACCAAGAGGCCTGGGGTCATGATGTTTAGCCGTCAGCACACTGGATTGAAGGACTGTTTATTTGTTCATATCAATGACTAGTCCACTTTCAAGGTCATAGAGGTCAAATGTGTTTTTATATTAAAATAACTTCTGATGGACAGGTAAGGAGTTGAAGGTTATATATAAATATAAACTTTGTTTATTTTGCAATAATGATAATTTGTATATAAATCACTCTTGTTAGCCCAGATGTTTTTTTCTCAGGGGTCTTATATGTGGGAGGAAACGAGTTCCTGGAGAAAACCCATGCGGGCTGGGAACCCTGGTTGCCTTGGTGAAAGGCGAGTGCATTTGGACATTGGACCATTTTCAAAGTCACAGGTCAATTGTGTTAAAATATTTTAACCAATTACCATGCTGTTCCAATGAATAACCAAGAGGTCTAGGGTTATGGTATTTGGAATGCAGGTGTAAAGGGCTACATTTGCAAGTTTGTTCAAAAGAAAGACCTACATCTACTTTCAAAGTCATTGATCAAAATCAAGTCAGTTTTTATTAAATAACCAAAATATCTTTGGTCATGATACTAGGCAGGACCATACATGCTGGTGTGAATTAGGAGCTATCAACAATCATCTGTCCCTCTATCACAACTTTCAGTTTGTTTTGAGGCATCCTCAGAACCAGGAAATTAATAATAATAATTCAAGGTTCTTATACACCGCTTTATCACAACCTAGTTTGTAGGTTGTCTGAAAGCGGTTCACAAATTATTATCAGTGGTTATAGGGCCTTTGCAACTAGCCAATATATTTCTAAACTTCTTTGGGAGCATATAGCCGGTGCTTCCATTTTGGCGCTCACAGCTAGCATTCTACAATTCTAGCACTTCCCAACCAGGTACTCATTTACAGCTGAGTAGACTGGAACAAGCGGAGTAAAGTATCTTGCTCAAAGATACAACACAGTGCCGTGACAAGAGTCGAACTCTCAACCCTTCGGTCACGAACCCGGTGTCCTACCACTAGACTAAATCAAGTTTATATAAAGGAGAAGCGTTGCCTTCAAGAGTGCTGAAAGAAGGAAACCGAAGAGGGGGAATATTTTCAGTATCACTTGGTATTTTTAATGCGAGTATTGTGCCCCGATTGCTGAAATTTTATACCAATATGAGTAATACAGACCTTTGAATCGAAACTAAGACTATCTTGAAGAGTTATCTCCCTCTGAAAATTTGTGTGTATATTTACTTATACTTTGGGGGCACTCCGAACCAGGGCCTGTAGAAACATTTGCAGATCTGAATTTGTCTATTTAGTTATTGATATTGAGCTAAATGCTAACAAAGAATTCTTATATACCATTCAAATATAACATTATACGTAATTTCAAAGTTCGAAATTTCATTCATAAAATGGTTTTTTTTTTTCTCAGTGTGTAACTCTCTTAATGTTTTTGTTGTGAAAGGAAGAACGCAAAAGCCAGATTGAGGTTGGAACCCGGGACCTCCGAAATCTAGACGGACACTAACCATTTAATTTACCTGGTCGCCGACAATCAACCCAGTCCAGTTCTGCTACACCCCCCCAATCCTTCAAAAGTCAAACAAAACCCTTTACCACTGGTACCTCTGTGGATATTATTTAGTTGGGCACCAAAAGTAACAGGAAAGAGAAAATGTAAAGGCTAGGCGGGTATTCAAACTCAGGAACTCTAAACTCTAAATGGACAGTCTACCCATTTAAGCTATCTGGTTCCCAGTGATAGATTCAGTCAAGTTTTGCTACACCCAATTAAATTTTTGTGGTCATTGCCTCACATCTGTAAATGTTGAAAGGGTTGAAGGTTAAACTTGATCATTCTTTGGCAGTTGGGGTAAGAGTATATCTATGCGGGCCTCTGCTCACATTGTTTTTCAGAGTTTGTTGTTGATGAGAGAACTTAACGAAATATAACTTTGTTATCAGCAGGTACATGTTCAGTATATGTAGTGGAAGGTGTCACTATTACCATCTTGATTCAGAAATGTGGGATCCTTTTTCCATCACTTTTCTTCTGACGACAGAAATACCAGTACATAAAACAGGATATTTTTTACCCCTTTACATTTCCACCTATGAATGAGATGGCATTAATATTCGCACAATGCTAAATTTTCTTTCTACTTTGTTATCTATATATAGTTGTGTAATTCTAAAATAGCAGGAAAGTGATCATGACCTACACACCAGGCAAACAGGTTTTAAATGATTGGAGGGCAGAGCATTGTGGTTATCATGGTTTACAGGAGACATACTTTTTTCGAAACTGAACATGAAACAACACAAAACAACAACCAGTAAGTCTTACCTTTTATTGTCCTATGATACTACGGGCAAAAACAACAACATATTTTTACAGAATCATACATTTCAATAAGGTAGCACTAAACAATTTTAACTTTATGAATATTCTATTCGAGGATATACTTTGCCACACCACAAACCCTTACAAACGTTGTCAATTTGCAGGCAATGGTGGAATGGCTTATGTTAATTAAGGATCCTTGTGCCACTGTGTAAATAGTAATATACACTTTTTTCCTAGCATGACTTTAGCTTTTATGAATCATTTCTGAGAAGTAAACTATATATACCTTTCAAAACTCCTGCAGGCCACTTGGTCATAGTGGTACACTGCAGGCCACTTGGTCACAGCGGTACCCTGCAGACCACTTGGTCACAGCGGTACCCTGCAGGCCCAGTTGGTCACAGTGGTACCCTGCATGGCACTTGGTCACCCTGGTACCCTGCATGCCACTTGGTCACCGTGGTAACCTGCAGGCCACTTGGTCACAGCGGTAACCTGCAGGCCACTTGGTCACCGTGGTACACTGCAGGCCACTTGGTCACAGTGGTACACTGCAGACCCAGTTTGTCACAGCGGTAACCTGCAGGCCACTTGGTCACCGTGGTACACTGCAGGCCACTTGGTCACAGTGGTACACTGCAGACCCAGTTTGTCACAGCGGTAACCTGCAGGCCACTTGGTCACCGTGGTAAACTGCAGGCCACTTGGTCACCGTGGTACACTGCAGGCAACTTGGTCACAGTGGTACACTGCAGACCACTTGGTCACAGTGGTACACTGCAGACCCAGATGCATTACAGTTACATCTAAAATGGAATTAAGGGAAGGTAACTGTATGTACAAACAGGCCATTCAGATTGATATGTCTTGCCTGTGCCCTGTTTTGACCATCAATGTAAATGTCAAGTTTGGTTGTTCAAGCACTTTAAGTTTCAGGAAAAATAACTTAAATGCAAAAACTTAATATTGATGGAGAAACTGACAAAGTCAATGGACCATAAAAGGTAGATCAATCCAGCATTTGATGCATGGGTCTAGATGTACTACCTAAGATGCATCTATGTTGCAAGTAAGGTTGGTCTAGCACTAATAGTTTCAGAGACAATAACTTGAAAGCAATAATTTAATGTTGACGCCCCTGTCCCCGGAAAAGCAACACCTTAGTCTCACTTCAGCTACTTCGTGGCAGCTAGACAAAAACTAAAGTGGAAATATCTAGTGTTTTGCATTCAGTGGAACAGGGATCCTTAATAAATAATGAGATTCAATCATTCTTAACGACTAGTAACTGTGAGCTATCATACCATGTTTGTACAACCTGAAGGAAACAATCAAATATTAAATTTAAAGGCATGACTTATGACATACGAAATACTCTGAACACATCTGATTGCAGTGTAAATAAGTGAGGTAGAGTACACTTCACTAACATGATTTATCTGACTATAACACATAATTCAATCAATTTCTGCGTATAATTATGTTTGCAACCATTTTCAAACAACTTATACATACATTTAAGCAAGTGCTATCCACTTTCGTAAATGGTATTTTATGTTGTTTGGTAATTTTGTTTTTCCCTAGTCAATGGAATCGGAATAAATATTATTAACCTTGACTTACTCTCTTCATCATTTTCTGCGAACATAATAAACTCTCCAAATATGATTGATTCCCAACAACATCACTAAACAATTTATCATTAATGTTGATTCCTGAACAATTTTCAAAACTTTTCTGCTTAAAATGGTGAACAATATACCTCCACTATGGCACTCTCCTCTTTCTCTCTGTACAATCTTAACATTGAACACAACATAAATGCCCTCAAACAACAAAAGAAAATATAGAAATACAGTCTTGCCTTCTATAATCTAGCCACCTATTTTCGCATTCAGTGTCATCACTCCATGCCTTCATTTCCAGACAAATTTTGTTCAAACTTTATAAAAAATGGTTTAGTATGAAAATACATCAAATGCATCCATATTTCAGAGTTCAAAAGTCATTGTTACTGTTTACAGGATTTAGTCTACCAATTTAATGACATCACTCCAGCAGCTTCATTTCAAAATGGATTGAACTTTATACATATTGCATGACCCAGTTTGCATATTAGAGTTCAAAGGTCAAAGTCAACTACAAAAACACTAGATTATGCACTGGAAACTAATTGATAATGCTGCATGCTTACCAACTGGAATCAAAGGTAGCTAAATTAATTAACAAAGTTGTTGATGTTTTCATTTTCATATACATCCTATAGATGGTCAGTGCCTGAAATCCTTAGTGGTTCATTGTCGTCACGTAAAGTCATCAGAGACTTGTGGTCCGACTCATGGATTCCGATCATTAGAGATTCCTGGTTAACATACTGGGTCTGGTGATCAGTGGTTCAAGGTATTCAGATAGGCAGAGTACCCCGCCTGTTTATACTCCTTGGCAGCCCCGACAGGGTCTGACACCCCTGTTATACCCCGTCCAACAATAATCACGTCTGCACCCCTCTCTGTGATTGCCATCTTTGGGGTCACATACTGCTGCCCCAGGGAGTCCCCACCCATCTGGATCTTGATGCCTGTGTTAGGTAAAATTCAAATAAATATTAATTAAAAGCCAATTAAAGTTAAATATTAACCCCTATTTCCCCTTCTAGGCTTATGTTAACTCCTCTTTCCCAGGAGTGACACACTATTCACTAATTATACACTATTCATTTTCATGACTAAATTGCCTTAAATTGGTCCAGAAATTTGCAATGCCAAATTAAAGGATCAAAATTCCGAAGTCAATACCCCAAAGTTAGCTGCTGTGGGTTTGGGACATTTTAAGAGAAAACTTAACAACAGGTGAAGGATATAACACTGCACAACAGCATCAGCTCATAGCGCCCTTTTAGCTAAGTGATGGCTCCTGTATTCATAGTCCTATGATCGCAACATCAATCTGGTTCATTTGTACATTATCAAATATAACACAAGTTGATGTAAACACAATTTTATGAATATAAATACAACTTTATAAGCAAACTTCCATCCAATGACATGGTCTTAAAATAATTTTACATTGATAACAATTAATTTTATAATTAACTAAACTATCATTTTCATACTGTACTGTTTTGACTATTGAAATGTTTGCAATGATAATATTTCACAATCCGAAAAACATACCTTGTAGTAGTACTGGATTGTATTTGTCTGCTTTTTAATATTGTCTGAGTTAATAAATTGTATCATACCATGAAAAGTTGTGAAACATACCAGGTGTCATGTGTACGAGGTCAGGGTCTGCCGACAGTCGGGACTGGGATATAAAGCCAATCACAAAGTCCTTATTGGTCTCGGCCATCTTTACAGCAGCTGTGACGGAAAAGAAAGCATCAGCATTTATACTGTAGAACATTGTCAACACCGGTAATACCATCCTCGATACTCCAGGGGTTTTGCTCACTTTCGCTCTATGCACCCCTGGAATTGTCATGACAAAATCGAAGGCTCAGTGTGCACCGGGTGACCTTGTGGATGTGTCGAAGAGACTAGTTTGTTCCTTTGATGTACATCAAAAGAATCTGTCAGTTGTGTAACTGTAAAATCGCCTAGCTCTGAAGTGGGATGTCACTCCTCGGTAATGTGGTGAATTTTGGGTAGAGTTATCTCCCTTAGACTGATAACCGCGCCGACAACCTGGATGTGACATCTCGGCGCGGTCTATTTACATCTAGAAATTGAACCAACAACACGTGAGTGATTTTCCTCCAACTTGTCTTTGATTTCAGGGAGCTGAGAGCAGTTACAGCTACTTGTTGTGACGGTGTGTAATAAACACACACCGAATTCACGACAGTAATCTTTAATGGACAGGTATCAGTCTAGTGATTGGTCAGGTTTTTTTAACTTAAGACCAATCAAATAGCTAGCCGTTGCCTTCAATTTTATTATAACATATTCTAGGAGTGTAGAGATCAAAAGTGTGCATAACTCCTGAAGTATCCAGGATTAGGTAACACTAGTATATACATGTATACTCTATAACGTTGTTTATATAGGCAATATTTGTTTGTATGTTTGAGCAGTTTAACATCCACTTCACTGTTGCCTACTGCGTATAGTTTGGTTATCCAGCAGATGAAACACAGGGAGTATGATTGTATAGTCTGGTATGTATACTCTATATCTTTATCAACACCTATATATTGAGTTGGTTTATCAACTGCGGAGAAATGCATTTATATATTCTGCGGCCAATACTATTTAAACATGAATCATCATATTAATTATCTTGGTCCCTTTTCTGATAATATCCTTGACCGTGAGTTATCTAAGTGTTAAAATATTTTCTCGTTTAATATCTATTGTTCTTGATTGCAACCAAGAAAACCATCAAAGTAAACAAACAGTAAAGGTTTCAAACTACAGTACAAAGCTTGTATTTCATGGCAGATTTATTTTTATACCTGGTATTTGTGTCCCTGAGCACTTATCCCTTCGATTGCCGATTGGCACTCATATTACGGTACTATGCCGACTGCAATCCTGTGAAGATATTGCCCTCGTGATGAGAGTAGGTTACCTGGGTAGTTAAGAAATTTAACCTGGACAACTGTTCAGGCTGTAGTACCATCGACCATCACTTGGTATTACCCGTTACTGAGTACCGTCATTGTCAAAACACAGTAAGGAGACTGTACTGTGTCAATCAGATAGCAATACCTTTTGTGTACTCCCCAGTGGCAAGATTTCCTGATGAGCTCATCTCGGCCACCATCAAACATCCACGTCCCAGTGGCTTACCAACCTGTTTAACATCATGTCACCAGAAAAAAATATTTATATGCCTCACCTCTGGGTAAAATATCTACCCCACACCGGACAGAAAAATAAAGAAATTTTATGCATGGGAAGTATGTATTGCAATTGAAGGATAAAACAATTCTATCCCACATGGTGGTTGTTGGGAAATCACTTCTGTCGATGGTCCATTCTTCAAAAGATAAGATACACAAGATTACAGGTTAACAATCTTTTTCTTCAAAGCCCTAAATACTAGAACTTATTATTGAAAACTTTAGTGTACAATACCAGAAGCTGTCACAAACTGGACTAGATCAGCCCACTGGGAGGGCTTACCTCTGCGAGAGCACTGACAATCCCTGGCCCCGGTACCGGGTGAGCGTTTGTGATGTGTGCCCAGCTTGATATCTTGTACATACCACCTTGATACTGAGTATGCACCGTCTTACCAATGTCACCAAACTTCCTGAAGAAAAATCATAATCCAGGTTTTAACTGTTAATTCAATAGTAAGTATCTCTAATGTTGACCTTTTTTGATAATTTCAGGAATCTACCTCTTTTTTGCCATTCATTATTTACAAAATTTTATCAGTACCTCATTTTACTAAAGTTGCCAAGTCGGCCCAAGGGAATCACAAACAAATCAAAAATAATAAACAAGAGGCCTAATAGGCCTGTATCACATTACTCACCTGGTTTCTTTAATTATTATATGAATAATAAAGACAAGGAAGTTAAAATGTTTCCGCTGAACTTGACCATCTCAGATCGTTTTAAGATGTGTTTGGATTTTGTAAGATGTGTTTGGATTTTGTAAGATGTGTTTGGGTTTTGTAAGATGTGTTTGGGTTTTCCTTCTTCAAATAACATAACATATCAGAATTGTTGAATATTTTGACCACAATCTTAAATAGGTTAAATGAAAACAAGATGAAAGCTTATAAGATTAATTACCGACATAAGTAGATAATAAAATTTAACCTCCATGTACTTGATGAAAATGATATTTACCTATCTTCAAATATGAGGAAGTTGTGTTTGTGTGCCAGCCTCTGTAGCTGTTGCGTAACATCTGTGGTAAAATCCTCTAACATGTCGATGTGTGTCTTGACAAGACACACATGTGGTCCTACCTTGTCCACCAGCTGGAAACAACACAAAATGTCCATAACAATACACATGTCAGCCATAGCATTTTCTTTTTAAGAGTTTCAATCACTTCTGGAAAAAGAAAGTTTTGTAAACTGTCAATAATTTTTTGTTCCAACACCAGGACAGGGTGTGTATATATATATACCATCTTAGACATCGATATCATGCTTGCCTATGTTTCACAGTTTGGTTAGATCCTCTTAATGTCACATCCCTTTTTGTTACATTATACATGTATTGCCCTTACTGTAGGGAAACACGATTCTTTGTTTCTTAGAGGTTAATTAATTTATGTTTCACGAGGGCAGATTTATTACACCAAAAATCAGAAACAATAACCAGAGGCCCAATGCATCGCTCACCTGGTATACATCTCACACCTTAAAAGTGATCTAAAATAAAGCTACAGGCAAAATATAAGTATTTATGATTAAAAGTTATTTAAAAGAACTTGTTAAAATATTTAAAAACATTTCACCCCTGTGACGTTGAAAGTTGAACAAGGTCATTAGGTTTCACAAATTTCATAGCCCTTCATCTCAAGATGCAACTTGCCAAATACCACCACCCTAACCTTTTGTTTATTGAAATTAGGGCATTTAAAATTGTATACATATTTGACTAAATGTGACCTCGAAAATGGGTCAAGGTCATTCAAATGAAAAAGCTTGATAACCCTTTATCCAATCATGCTACTGGCTAAATATCAACATTATGGGTATCATTATTATTCAGAAGAATCAAATTTGACCCCTGTGACCTTTAATATAAGTGAAGGTTATTCATTTGAACAAATTTGGTAGCCCTTCATCCAAGCATGCTTCTGACCAAATATCATCACCATGGGTATTTTAGTTATTTAGAAGAAATTGTTAAAAGTTTTTAAAATATTTAACCCCTGTGACCTTGAATATGGGTGAAGGTCATTCAATTGAACACACTTGGTAGCTTTTCATACCAGCATGCTACTGGCCAAATATCATCACCCTGGGCCTCTTGGTTTTTCAGGAGAAGTTGTTTAAAGTAAAAGTTGACACCGTACGTACACTTAGCAGTTTTGACTGTCTTCCCCCTAAAATGACTAATTGTAACAGCAGTGTGCAGATCTAGAGGCAACCAGCTGCTTGTAACGACTCGGGGGGGGGGGGGGGGCCCTTNAGCATTTGCTTAGTGATCAAAACAGACACTGCGACTGTGTCTCCATAACCGAGTGTTTGAAAGTTCTATAGTTAGTTTACTGGCCACTTACCTAAAGAAATTGATACTCAGTCACTTACCTGTAGAAGGTCTTAAATACTGGTCACTTAATAACATCACCATTTACCTACAGAAGGAGTATGTGACTGTCAATTACCTGTAGAAATAGATACTAGTCACTTACCTGTAAAAGGTCTACACTACCGGCCACTTACAGTGTATCTGTAAAAGGTCTACACAACTGGTCACTTACCTGTAAAAGGTCTACACTACCGGTCACTTACCTGTAAAAGGTCTACACTACTGGTCACTTACCTGTAAAAGGTCTACACACTACCAGTCACTTACCTGTAAAAGGTCTACACTACTGGTCACTTACCTGTAAAAGGTCTACACACTACCAGTCACTTACCTGTAAAAGGTCTACACTACTGGTCACTTACCTGTAAAAGGTCTACACACTACCAGTCACTTACCTGTAAAAGGTCTACACTACTGGTCACTTACCTGTAAAAGGTCTACACACTACCAGTCACTTACCTGTAAAAGGTCTACACTACTGGTCACTTACCTGTAAAAGGTCTACACACTACCAGTCACTTACCTGTAAAAGGTCTACACTACTGGTCACTTACCTGTAAAAGGTCTACACACTACCAGTCACTTACCTGTAAAAGGTCTACACTACTGGTCACTTACCTGTAAAAGGTCTACACTACCGGTCACTTACCTGTAAAAGGTCTACACACTACCAGTCACTTACCTGTAAAAGGTCTACACACTACCAGTCACTTACCTGTAAAAGGTCTACACAACTGGTCACTTACTTGTAAAAGGTCTTCACTACTGGTAAAGTCTACAGACATGCACAGGTTGGTTTCCTTGTCATTCATGATGGAATAAAGAGACCGTACCAAGGGATGACAGCACTTCACAGCACGCTCTTTGTGGCTCATCACCTGGAGCATAATGTCACCTGTACTTATTATTAAAGATCACATGTAAATGCTTTAAAAATGAACTAAAGGGCCATTAGCCTGTATAGGGGGATGGAACTTCATTTCAGTATGTGATATTTCACCTTTATAATTAAGAATCACTATGGAATCACTGGTTGACATCGAGTTAAGCCAATGGCTTCTGTATGATGTATGATCCTTGTCAATAAACTTCTGCTGGACACGACTTCCTTCCGGTTGCGCACACAGGTTGATTTTCAATAATTGTAATTAACTATTAACAATATGTATGTACATCTATATACAGTTTCTTTGTGATCATATAAATAATTAGGTGTAAACCATAGCAAGTTTGGTGAATGTAGGTAAATTGGCAAGAAAGTTTCCAAACGTTCTCCTTCATCATATAAGAAAAAGGATGAGTGGCCATAACTCTTAATTAAGTAGGCCACAAGATCTACTTAAGTTTGCGACACTCAACCTTCTGGAAAGACGTTAGTATAGTAAGTTTGTTGAATGTAGGTGAAATGGCAAGGAAGGTTTTTAGTATATATGCACCATACAAACACGGAAAAATCTATAGAAATAATGAACCATAACTTTGCTAATGAACAAGGGGCCAGAACCTTTTGATTGTGGGTAACAATCCTCTAAAGCTGGATACAAATCCAAGGAAGAATAACAAAGTTTGAGTCGCACATGAAACTGTGAACAATCACGTGAATATTCTGAAGATGTTGATGCCCCTTGTTCTTGACCTTGGGATTATTGGGGCAAGGTCATGACACACTGTTAGGCTATGGACAGCAATCCTTTCAAGTTAAATAAGAATCCAAGCAAGGGTTACAATGTCATGAGGCGGACACAACAATACAGACAGATAGACAGACAGATGATGCCAAACCATAATATACATCGCATTACCTACATGTGGGCATATCAAAATACATGCAAAATTCATAAACATGTACATGTGCTTGTCTGTACAGAAAAATGGACTTTTTTTAGAGTGAATGAAATTCCTGATTTCAATTAAAACTGCACTTTTTGAAAAATTCCAAATCCCCAGGCCCAACTATTAACAAGAGGCCCAGGGGCCTTAATAGCTCACCTGGTATTTTATTTCCAATTTAAAACCTGCTGAGTAACATACAGGTTTATCAAAGGAGTACAAGAAACAAAGTTGCAAGAAGAACTACATGTACATTGTAAATCTGTTTTGGTGGGTAAGACACCAAGAAAATGAGTTTCCATCTGATGTCCCAAGGAGGGTGGGGTGATGTGTTCTTTTCCCAAAGATGCTCTAGAAGAAGTTTGATGAAAATCCCTTCATTAGTAAAACAAGAGTACCGCGGGGCGGAACAATATATGCCCGTCGAATGCCATATAGTGATATATACTTTCTTACATTGAAATAAGATCTGCATCATTCTAAGAGTGGTTAGCTGACATGCTATAAAAAAGAAAATCTCCAGACAAAAATTCAAATACTGAAATGAACAAAGGGCAATAACTTTTGCAAAAATCGTTGAATCAAAATTCTTTTCAGGGAAACACAACAACATATCATGATTATTTAGCCTACTAAGTGTCACTAAGTGTCAAAGAAATCCGTCAATAAATGTAGGAGGAGATCTCCGGACAAAAAATCAAATACTGAAATGAACAAAGGGCAATTTCTTTTGGAAAAAGCGCCGAATCAAAATTCTTTTACGGGAGACACAACTTCACATCATGATTATAATGTATAACAAGTTTCAAAGAGATCGGTCGAAAAATGTAGGAGGAGATTGCCGGACAAACAAAAGTTTATGCCTGACGGACAGACAACCCCATACCATAATACTTTCGTCAAATTTGACGCGCGTATAAAAAGGAGAAAGATTTTCAATTTTCCTGTATTTCCCCTATTGGGCCTCACATGCATCTTTTTATACAAATTACACAAATTAAGTTTTTTCCCCTAAGCATGCTTCAGACCACATTTGGTTTAAATCCCCTTCATTTGTACGGAGGGGAAAATATCCTCCATTTATAGATATTAAATTCCCTTTGCCCAAAGATGCTCTAGAACAAGTTTAGTTAAAATCCCTTCATCGCTACAGAAGAAGAAGGATCTTTAATGTTTTTCTCTATTTCTCCTAATGGGCCCTACCCTTCTGCCACAAAGAAGGGGGCCCACACACCTCAGTTTATACAAAATTGATTCTTTTGTCCCTAAGCATGCTTCAGACTGCATTTGGTTTAAATCCCTATGCTTGTATAGTAGGAGAAAAAACAAACCTATTTCCTCTATTGGGCCCCGCCCCTCTGCCTCCAGAGGGGCCACACCCTCTGTTTATACAAACATGAGGCTCCTTTGTCCAAAGATGCTCTAGAACAAATTTGGTCAAAACCCTTTAATTAGTTGAGAAGAAGAAGATTTTTAAAGATTTACTTATTTTCCCCCTATTTGGCCCTGCCCCTCTGCCCCCAGGGGGATCCTTCCCTCTGTTTATACAAAACTGAGAACCCTTTGGCCAATGATGCTCCAGACCAAGTTTGGTCAAAATCCCTTCATCGGTACAAAAGGAGAAGGATCTTTAATGTTTTAAACCTTCGGGCCAGGTGAGCTAAAACTACGACTACTGAAGTACATGTATACTGAAGACATTGACAGAATTTATAGTGACATGCTTCATATTTGATTCTCTAGTAGCACCTTTATTTAAACATTGTCTGTGTATTAAATAACAAATATATAGCAATAATGTATGATCTACCTTTTGAATAGATGAGCCGTTGCTTGCCTTGCTGTCAGCTGCAGGCCCATCAAACCTGTTATCCTGTATGAATTGGATGGTCCTATCTACAATATCACTGTCCAGTTTGTTCATTCGCTGGAGAGTGGACAACACTTGGGACAGAGTAATAACACTGAAAGAAAGCAATGCAACATAAAGATATTAGTGTAAAAATGTAAATTATGAGCATTTCCACACTTCCATAATTTACATTTCCACACTGCCATAATTTACATTTCCACACTATATAGATTGAAATAGATTAAAGATATGTATAAAAATATACTGTACCTGTATAATTTGATTCCCTCTCTCTCCAGAGCAGTTTTTCCTCCTTGTTCACGGTCCAGCAAAACTATAGCATCTGTTACTTTGACCTTTTCTGCTTGTAGTGACTAAAAGTATAGTGTCATGTATTCTACAAATATTTTGTTTTAACATTTCAAAAATACTTGTTCTTTCTTTCACACACACAGACCTCCGTTTGTGAAGACTAACTCACATACAATGTAGATCTTCATATGTGACGACTAACAAATTTGTTTCTCTATTGTTTACATCTGTTTTCGAACAGTACAAGTTCTCTCCCTTTTAAACATGTATCTTTTTATATAATATATAGCATCCTCGATACTCCAGGGGTTATGCTCACTTTTGCTCTCTGCTTAACCCTGGAATATGTCATACCAAAATATAAGGCTCAGCGTGCACCACCTTAACTTGTGGATGAGAAGAGAAGACTATTTTGATCTTTTGTGAACATGAAACATGAAAAGAATCTCTCTGTCGCGTTGCTCCCCTAGCCCCTTACCTTCAAAGGACAGGTATCAACATAGCGATTGGTCAGGGTTTTTAATCTAAGACTAGTCCTGTGCCTTGAATTTTGCTATGACATATTCCAGGGGTGCAAAGAGCGAAAGTGAGCGTAACCCCTTGAGTATTGAGGATGAATTTATATAGGATAGCATCACACAAGGACTAAATAAAAAGGTTTTGTGCAAATCTGACACACTTGAAATATTTTTAAAACTATTTAAATAATTTTCATTCTTATAAATGTGATTATCTAGTTCAATAAGAAGTTTTGTTTTTAAATGGGATTATAAATCAATACAATTAAGATACCTGGGAAGAAAATAGCTATCTTGTCTATTTCCCCTGGTTTAATTTATTTGTTGGTGCAATTTGTTGTATAATTTTGTTGGGCAGTATCAATTTATCTATTACATTTCAATATTGTAGTTAATGCAATACATAAACACTTAATCAGAAATATCATTTTTTTCAACCACAGTACAGCGGGGACTGAACGATATTAGCCAGTCCAATTCCATCCACAGATAATGTTCAACTTTGGAACTTAAATACTGACCAAGTTTCATCAGGTCATGTGCTATATAATTAAATAATTGTGCAGAAATCATCTACAAATCAAAGCACAAAATACATATTAACAGATACGCAGATTTTGTTCAACTTTAAACTTAGCCTTTGTTTTTTCTTACTCAATGAACAAGTTTCATCAAAATCCAGTTATACCAATTAAGTTAATCACTCAGAGAACAGTGTGCTTATCAATTGTGCTTGGATTTTGCTCAACTTAACTTACAATGTGTTCTACTTTTCACAGACGTACAGAATGTATATGAAAATCTGTATTTTTTTACCCATCTGTCTTTAAATACAAAACAGTTCATGACTTGTTTTGAATGTTTGTTACCATCTTTACTTCTTCATTATTATAAATTCAAACAATTTGAAAAAAGGAAAATTCAAAAAGTTATCATTCCCCTCATGATCAGTAGTATATACAGTAAAACACAGGTTGATTTTTTTAGTTTTTGTATGTATAGTACATGCATTGTACAATGTACATGTATCACAATATCTCGCCCTTAACCTTGTATATAGTGTATAACACATAGGAGAGAGAACAACTGTACACGTATCACAATATCTCGCCCTTAACCTTATAGTGTACAACACATAGGAGAGAGTACAACTGTACATGTATCACAATATCTAGCCCTTAACCTTGTATATAGTGTATAACACATAGGAGAGAGTACAACTGTACATGTATCACAATATCTAGTCCTTAACCTTATAGTGTACAACACATAGGAGAGAGAACAACTGTACATGTATCACAATATCTCGCCCTTAACCTTATAGTGTACAACACATAGGAGATAGAACAACTGTACATGTATCACAATATCTAGCCTTTAACCTTATAGTGTACAACACATTGGAGAGAGAACAACTGTACATGTATCACAATATCTAGCCCTTAACCTTATAGTGTACAACACATTGGAGAGAGAACAACTGTACATGTATCACAATATCTAGCCCTTAACCTTATAGTGTACAACACATAGGAGAGAGAACAACTGTACATGTATCACAATATCTAGCCCTTAACCTTATAGTGTACAACACATAGGAGAGAGAACAACTGTACATGTATCACAATATCTAGCCCTTAACCTTATAGTGTACAACACATAGGAGAGAGAACAACTGTACATGTATCACAATATCTAGCCCTTAACCTTATAGTGTACAACACATAGGAGAGAGAACAACTGTACATGTATCACAATATCTAGCCCTTAACCTTATAGTGTACAACACATAGGAGAGAGAACAACTGTACATGTATCACAATATCTAGCCCTTAACCTTATAGTGTACAACACATAGGAGAGAGAACAACTGTACATGTATCACAATATCTAGCCCTTAACCTTATAGTGTACAACACATAGGAGAGAGAACAACTGTACATGTATCACAATATCTAGCCCTTAACCTTATAGTGTACAACACATAGGAGAGAGAACAACTGTACATGTATCACAATATCTAGCCCTTAACCTTATAGTGTACAACACATAGGAGAGAGAACAACTGTACATGTATCACAATATCTAGCCCTTAACCTTATAGTGTACAACACATAGGAGAGAGAACAACTGTACATGTATCACAATATCTAGCCCTTAACCTTATAGTGTACAACACATAGGAGAGAGAACAACTGTACATGTATCACAATATCTAGCCCTTAACCTTATAGTGTACAACACATAGGAGAGAGAACAACTGTACATGTATCACAATATCTAGCCCTTAACCTTATAGTGTACAACACATAGGAGAGAGAACAACTGTACATGTATCACAATATCTAGCCCTTAACCTTATAGTGTACAACACATAGGAGAGAGAACAACTGTACATGTATCACAATATCTAGCCCTTAACCTTATAGTGTACAACACATAGGAGAGAGAACAACTGTACATGTATCACAATATCTAGCCCTTAACCTTATAGTGTACAACACATAGGAGAGAGAACAACTGTACATGTATCACAATATCTAGCCCTTAACCTTATAGTGTACAACACATAGGAGAGAGAACAACTGTACATGTATCACAATATCTAGCCCTTAACCTTATAGTGTACAACACATAGGAGAGAGAACAACTGTACATGTATCACAATATCTAGCCCTTAACCTTATAGTGTACAACACATAGGAGAGAGAACAACTGTACATGTATCACAATATCTAGCCCTTAACCTTATAGTGTACAACACATAGGAGAGAGAACAACTGTACATGTATCACAATATCTAGCCCTTAACCTTATAGTGTACAACACATAGGAGAGAGAACAACTGTACATGTATCACAATATCTAGCCCTTAACCTTATAGTGTACAACACATAGGAGAGAGAACAACTGTACATGTATCACAATATCTAGCCCTTAACCTTATAGTGTACAACACATAGGAGAGAGAACAACTGTACATGTATCACAATATCTAGCCCTTAACCTTATAGTGTACAACACATAGGAGAGAGAACAACTGTACATGTATCACAATATCTAGCCCTTAACCTTATAGTGTACAACACATAGGAGAGAGAACAACTGTACATGTATCACAATATCTAGCCCTTAACCTTATAGTGTACAACACATAGGAGAGAGAACAACTGTACATGTATCACAATATCTAGCCCTTAACCTTATAGTGTACAACACATAGGAGAGAGAACAACTGTACATGTATCACAATATCTAGCCCTTAACCTTATAGTGTACAACACATAGGAGAGAGAACAACTGTACATGTATCACAATATCTCGCCCTTAACCTTATAGTGTACAACACATAGGAGAGAGAACAACTGTACACGTATCACAATATCTAGCCCTTAACCTTATAGTGTATAACACATAGGAGAGAGAACAACTGTACATGTATCACAATATCTCGCCCTTAACCTTATAGTGTACAACACATAGGAGAGACAACAACTGTACATTAATTAAGGGCCGGAGTATGTTTTGTGCAAGTTTCTCCTCCTATAGCTTTTTAAATTAGATTAACATAATACAATGTAATACAGAATGTTGAATGATCTATTATGTTATCAAGAATGTGTTAATGAGTAGCTTACAAATGTGTTATCCCCAGTCAGTGGCACTCTTATAGTCTAAAAGAAACACACATATAGTAGTAACATACATGTAACCCACCTGAGCTGTCTCTCGAACAGAGCTGCCGCTAGTGACCACATCCTCTACTATAAGACAAATGTCCCCGTCGTCATAGCGACCTTCAATCATACGTCGTGTGCCGTAGTCTTTTGCCTCTTTACGCCTTATCAACATCGGGTAGTTGTTTTGGACACAGATACACTGCAAAGACAATTAGTGCCCCATAAATTAATCATGGTACAATTATATTTATTACAGGCTGGGATATGCTGAACTTTGACCATTTGGTGTGGTCACACATTTATAGTCAAACCTGTATGAAGAGAACACTCTTGGGAAGTTCAACAGGTGGTTTCTTAATGCAGGCAAGGTGGTACTAGATGTCCAATATCCTGACTTACCGTTGCTATAGGTAAAGCAGTATAAGGAACACCACATATTGACTTGAATTTGCATCCACTTCTTTCTATGGCCTCCCACATCAGGGCAGCAACTTGATTCTGTAACAGAAATGATGTCAGTTAAAACTTTAACTGTAAGTGAAAGCTTGAATACATATTTGTACGAATCTTCACTGTGAGTATGAAGTACAACTAACTTTTTCTTCAATGTTCAATGTAAGAAGAGAAATACAGAGTCATCTTCCAACTGTTTGAGATTAACCTCCCTTTTTCATTTATCCTCTTTGTGGAAAAATCATTAGTTATATATTGTCTTACTTCAGTTGTATGAGTAATCTCATTTTTATTACCTTTCTTGAGGAATACATTAGTTTTCTTCAAATTGTATAATTACACTGTATCTCCCCTTTTACAGGTCTCTTTAGTCTTGTCTTGTTTAAAAATAGATGTTTTGTTTGCTTGTTTTACTCCCTGCAAGGTTGAATAAAGACAAAGAGTCTGCAGCTGATTTTGGGACCACTCAATTAAAGAGTCTATTTAACATGTTCTCTCTAGATCTCTGTAATACCATGGACATGTACATTTATGGCTATAGCATTAACCAGATTCATCTGACAACAATACATTTCTAACACTCCAGCTGGGCACAATGAATTTCTGACAAACTTGACTCACTAGGAATGTACTAGAGGCATTATTAGGAGATCTAATATCAGCAAAAAGAAGGCATATAAAAAAATGTAGTTAGGAAAAAAAAAGAGTTAAGATGGGGGTCCTGAGTGTTTCAATGAAAACTGCAGCTGATCAATTTTGGTTTCGCCAATGTCCTCCTAGCATAACACATACTGGTCTTGTCCTATAAATAACAATTAATTAGTAAGTGACTCAAAAAGGCTTTAAGAGAATGACATATGAAACAATTTTCCGATCCAAAAAGGCTGTCCAAATAAAGTGTAAGCTGTGAAGAATGGATAACATGTGGAACTTGGCCTGATGAGTGATGATAACAGAATAACTTTATAAAATAAAGTCTGGCCCGATCTCCTGGCTTTGACAATTCGACATAAACATGTATCCATATGTACGGCGAGTCTGGTGTAAGGGCTAGAGGAGCGTGTAATTTCCAAAGGTTATTCAAAACAGTCTTTCTTGTACACCACTGAATACAATGTGTCTTGAGTTCGGGGGATGTGCTTGAGAGAATGAGTTTGAGTTTCAGGAATTCATCTGCAGACGTAGTATTACATGTAGTGTCTTCTCCTTCTTTATAGTTTCACCAGACCTTCTTGGCATAGAAGATTACCTGGAGCATGTGGGGGACGCAAAATTAGTTTTTTTATTTTTTATTTAGCATAAAACTATATACGTAAGTAGCATTTAGTGTAGGAGAGGTGCGAGTACAGCTGGAGTCAGCTGATCTCTGAAGGTGTCTACAGTAGCACTGTCTACAATGGCCTGCATCATGAGGGCATTCCATTGGACTATGGTGCGCAGAAAGAAGGACCATTTAAGGGTCACAAAGTCGTTTGTTGTGGATATATGTCTGAAGTTTTGATCATTTGATTTTCTGGTTCTACTGTCAATAGGAAAGAGGATATCAGTTGTAGGAACAGCAATGAGACAGTGGACAATTTTATAGAATACTACAATACTACAAGTACAGTGTCCAATGGAGATTTTCTAACAATCCTGACACACTGCTTGTATTATGGAAGTTATTGCATACGTATCTAGCTGCACGTCGTTGAACCATTTCAATTTTGTTTGTATATTTCGTTGTGTATGGCCATGGGGTTCCATATGCAAGTACCAAACTAAGTTTGGGTCGCACAAGTGACTGGTAATTATGCTTTGGCCCTGATATTGGTGTTTGAAAAAATCTTAAGATTTCTCTTAAGAAAACCAAGGGCCTTGTTACCATAAGATGTTATATTGTCACACTCACAGTGGGTGTTCCACTTGAGGTTTGACTGCAGTGTCACCCCCAGGTACATAGCAGCTGGGATTTAAGTCTGTGATAGTACCGACCAATAAAAATTAATATGCATATTTGAGTAGATAATTTTGAGTAGGTAACTTGTCATAAATAGAGCATTTTTCAATACTGTGTTATAATTCAACATTAGTAATGTTGAATTATAACACAGTACTGAGAAATGCTCTATTTATGCCAAGTTACAAAATGCACAAATCATCCATAACGTCATTTACGTTATGGATGATTTGTGCATTTTGTGCGACTCCGTGGTTAGATGCAGACAGCATGGTATCTGAAGTGATGTGTGTGACTGTTGGCAGCATAGAACCTGGCAGCATAGAACCTGCCAGACAGACAAGTACATTATTATACAAGTATATTTAATGTATTTTGATAATTCCCTAAGTAAATTGCCAACGTTTATTTCATAATTCAAATGTACACATCTGCTTAACAATTAAAATACGTATCTATGTACTTGGAGAATTATTTACATTTCCTATACTTCTCTAGAGAAAGTGTTTTTTTTTCATCCTTATACGCAATTAATATACGTATGTAGTTTCAGTCTATATACGCAATTTGTAACTAATCTATGTCCATTTCGTATACGTATCTATGTACTAAGAGAAATTTGTTTTATATAAAATGGCTGACGTGACAGGGTGCTTTTTAATTGTTTATATCATGTTTTAAATATTTTTAACGTTAAAATATATACAGGTGCATTTTATAAATAACAATATTACTTAATTAAGGTAAAGAAATGAAAACGATAATATACAGTATATTCCGGATATTAGTATGTCCGTTGTAGGATTCGGTGATGAATATACAGGTTCGTTCTTCACCTTCCGGCACGTAATTATATCTTGATTCAAGAGAAAGATAAGTTTTTTAACTTTTAACATGATATTTATGACTTAAAGAAAAAATATTTTTTTAGGGCGAAACAACCTGGGGCGAACGGGATTTGGGGCGAAACAACCCTTAGGGCGAACGGGATTTGGGGCGAAACAACCCGTTACCAAATAAAACTGTGTCGACGTCGATATAAGCTGACCAGCTAAGGGACGTTTAATATATTTGGTTGACCCCTTGAGTTCATTAACAACTTAAAGTTATATAATGTAAATAAAACAAATCAAAATATAGATATAGATATCAACAACAAAAATGTCATTTTCTTCAAACGCACGTGTTTGAGGCACAACTATTGAAGATACAGTCAGTACTAGAGTAATTTACCATGACATCTGGAAATGAGACGATCACACGCAAGTCAAAGTAAACCGGAGACTCTATGCCAGACTTCAGCTTAAAGGTTCCAAACTTTATAGCCTCTATTTCAAACAACTTGACAATGAAATTGTCGATATTTGTTTCTTGGCTCGCCATTTTTAATGCAAAAACCGAGGTTTTCCGAATGGGAAATTTAGCCTACTTTCGGTTTCAGTACACGAAATTGGCAGTCCGTCTGACATATTGTAGTAGGGCTACAAACATTTTAGCATTTACATTAATGATATTTGAGGTTCATTAAGGAACTTGATCATGTTAGTCTCATTAATTTGTGACGTCACAACACAGTTACATGTACAATACATACAAGGCTAGTAGCTGTGTATGGGCGGCCGTTTTAGGATAAAATGCATAAACTACTTTTTTAAAAGTGCGAAAAAATGTGCACTTAGGTGCAAAAAAATAAATTAAAAAAATGGCCATTATGTACTTTTTCAAAAGTATCAGTTTGCGAAAGCCCATGCACATTATTAGTACCTTAAAGTTGTATTTTAGTTGACAGGTATTAATCTTGGTTTCTTGATGAATCGGCAACAGCATTAATATATATACATGTATATCAATTTCCTATTTTTGTATTTTATATCCTTATTACATTATATCGAGAAGTATGCGTATCATGAGTGCATGTGTGTATGAGTGTTTGAGCATGTGCATGCGTACGTGTACGAGTGTGCCATCGTTCGTCCGTCCGTCCGTCCGTCCGTCTATCCATGGGTGTGGGAGTGCAAGTGTGCGTCAACTTCTAAACCAAACGTAACGCACTGGTTTTTATCTGATGTATCATACATTAAATGGAATATGTTTCAATTTCAAATTTCACCACGTGTAAATATATTATAAGTTAAACTTTATCTTATTCAAATTAATATTGTACATGTAGTTATTGTGTCAACAGTCTCGAAGAATTATTTGCCTGTAACATATACTTTGGAGAGGAATAATAATATAAGCTCTAAGCTTGTTTTCTCATCTCATAGGTATCTCATAGGTAAGACATCAATGGAAAGCCTGTGGCTTGTAATGTTGTTATTTATCTGCATTTCGTTAATTGGTTGGTTGATGATGGATCCGGAGTGCGCGAAGAATGGCATACATTGTATATACCATTACACATATCTGGACGTCTAGTGAAGTCTAATTGTCGCAATAGTATTAATTAATATTTACACATCGTAGATTAAAAGGACGGATGCAATTTGTGTGCATGATCTTTCCAGTGCACGTTTAACCTATTTTTAAAACTATTCAAACTTTCGACATTAACCACTTCAGCTGATAAATTGTTCCAATTAGTAACTACACGATTGCTGAAAATGTTCTTGGTGGTGTTAAAGCGGCATTGTTTCTTAAAGAGCTTTAGCTGGTGACCTCTAGTTGCCGGATAGCTAGGTGGATTCGGTAAATAATTTAGACTTGTCTGCATCGTCCACACCACTCAGAATTTTGTACACGTGTGGGCAATCCTTGTCGTTTTAGTCGACTGGGTAAGGTAAGTCTTGCAGTGTAATTAACCTTTTAGTTGCCCGTCGTTGTGTGTTTTCCAGTGATTGTATGTCTTTCTTTAGGAGGGGTGACCATATTGTGAAGCAGTACTCAATATGAGGTCTGACAAGTGATTTGTATAATAATAGGAATGTTGATTGATTTAGAAAGGTAAATGTTCTAAAAATAATTCCTAACATCCTGTTTCCTTTGAAGACGGCTGCAGACACATGTTCGCTAAATTTGAGCTGTTTGTCGAATGTCACTCCGAGGTCTCTCTCCTTGTCTGTTTGTACAATCATGGTTGTCACTCCTTCGTTTGTGAAGTTGTACTGGCTATATTGCTGAACGTATTAAACAATTTCCAAATGTTTGCATTTCTCTAAAATCAATTTCATGAGCCACCTCTCAGTCCTTTCACACACTTTGTTGATGTTAATTTGTAGCTCTAACCTATCCCGCGGTGTAGATATACTTGAGTATATTTTTGTATCATCTGCAAATAGCTTCATTATACAGTCAACTGATGTTGCGGTGTATCTGTGCTGTAGCGTTCAAGTGATGTGACACTATCCACTACAAACAGATCACATTACATCTCCAGCACACACACCGGCATATACACACATATATAGATATTAGCCAGGTGACATGCTAATTGTATTAATTGTATATCTATGTACTGTAAAGCGCTTTAGCTAGAGTGGCTTATGCTCTATATTATCATCATTATGCATGAGCAAGCTAGATGTTCCTGTATTAAAAAAGCCATGTAATGAGAATGAGGAAAGGTTGCATAGATTTTCTATATAACATGACGGACACATGATTTTCTTTCTATTTTTTTTCATTAGGCATTGAATTGATATCATCTGAAAATACCTAATTGATATTATTACGCCTTTTTGCCCGATCGGACAACAAGAATCAAATTGTATTTAAATCCAGAACGTAATTAAATGTTTCTAAATAGTTATCCATATTTTGTTTATGTGTGAAGACAAAGATTTCCTTATCATAGATACCACTGTTTCTAAATCGGGACCCACTTAAATCAATAAATACTGGCTCTATTACATAGTGAATGACTTTACCGATATGACAATGGTAGTAACGGTATTTTTGTGGATTTTTTATTGCGTAATTTGATTATGTTTATTCATCTCACAATAGTGTTTATTTCTATCTTCAATTGCATTGAAAGTGTTAATGGCTCTCATGAATCAGCAGGTCGAATTCATTGAAAATAAATCAATTTATGAGCGCATGTTTATTTGTTTTCATATGAGTGATAGTGTTTGCTTTGACAGT
This sequence comes from Mizuhopecten yessoensis, assembly GCF_002113885.1. Classification (NCBI taxonomy): domain Eukaryota; kingdom Metazoa; phylum Mollusca; class Bivalvia; order Pectinida; family Pectinidae; genus Mizuhopecten; species Mizuhopecten yessoensis. The sequence goes on along the minus strand of NW_018404837.1, from coordinate 221,719 downwards.
CTTTCAAAGTTTAAACCTGCTTATTCATGAAGATGCCCCCCCCCCCCCTTTATTGCTTTAAAATACGTCTAGTATCGTAACAAAACGTAATGTTAGTGTGATGTTCCTTTTCTTGTCCCGTCGCATTACCATTGAATTCTGACTTTACCTTGTACGTTGACGTTATGGTGCCTACGTTATTTTCTTTAGTAACTGTGGTAGGTTGTATAGTATGTGTCGTGGCAGGTTTCAATTGTACATAGGATTATGGTCGCCTTCTAATTTCTAGTTAGAGGGAATTTCCTTTTAGCTCAGTGGTAGAGCGTCCGACTAGGAACCTGGTGATCGTGGGTATGATCCCCGGTGGATGCCCACTATTCTCTTTCCTGTTACAGTATGAATAGGGTAAGGGAGGTTATTTACAACAATACCACCGTAAAATGTTATCCCGAATGTTCCTAAAGCATGACAATCGTTTTTTCTCGGGTTTTGTTTCCGCAAAAATATATCGACTTCGAAAAATAAAAATAAAACACGAGTAAAAGGAAAGAAAGAACAGTTTGACGTCATTATCAGTAGCCTCAAACGAATGATTAATTCGATTGGCACTGTGTTACAGCAGCGGTGTAAATCACGCTGGAAATATTCACAAAAATAGAACTCAACTCTTACAAAACCAGATTGAAAACTTTAATAATAATCTTCACAAATATTCCTTACAAGTTACCCTGAACTATCCTTTTCGCAGTGTTTTGTAGGTAATGTTTTACACATCTAACTTGTTATTAAATAAACTCACAATGCATTAGTCCCATATGAGTTATATTTTATGCAGCATAAAATTCTCTTATTGACAAAAATATCCCTCCCGGTAAATGGTGGAGAATTGCCAAATCTGTTCTTACCTCTAAAATGAAAAATGATACTGATTATCCTTTGGAAATTAATGGTGAATTGAAAGTGCCTCCTGTAGATAAGGCGGAATCAATAAACTGTTTTTTCACATCTATTTCTACATCAGATAAAACTATTGAAGACATTCCTCCAAATCCTCCTCCTTTCCCTCATCAACTATCTAATATCAATATTACTGAGCAAGATGTTTATGACCAACTTCAACTCATTAATCCAAAAAAGCCTGCAAGTCCTGATGCGATTCACCCTAGGTTTATCAAAGGCGTATCTTAATCTCTTGTAAAGCCATTACATATTCTTTTTAATAAATAAGTGGAATCCGGTCAATTACCCAAAGTCTGGAAAAATGCTAATGTCACAGCTGTATACAAAGGCAAAGGTGAGAAAAGTGACCCATCAAACTACAGACCTATTTCTATTACTCCTCTGTTGAGTAAAATGCTTGAAAGAATTATGTTCAAATATTTGTTAAATTATCTTTCAAGAAATCATATAATTTCTTAGAACCAATCTGGATTGCTCCCCAAAGATTCTACAGTTTATCACCTATTAGCAATATATGATTCAATTCTCAAGCAACTCGATAGAAGAAAAGAGGCAAGAATTGTGTTTTGTGATATTAGTAAAGCCTTTGATAGGGTCTGGCCTGATGGACTTGTGTACAACACAGGGCTCGGTCCTCGGGTCATATTTATTTATTTTATATATAAATGACTTAAAAATGAAATCGAGTCAAATGTTAATATTTTTGCAGATGATACCTTACTATTTGTACTTATAGAAAATGATAACAATAATGCTGATGCCGAAACTTTAAACAATGATCTCCATAGAATATCTATCTGGGCTCATTGATGGGGTATATCATTTAATCTTAGTAAAACAGAAGCTCTTCTTATATCAAATAAATTAAATGCAGATGAAATGCATCCTGATCTCACATTTCTTAACAATTCTGTGGTAAATGTAAAAAAGCATAAACATCTTGTTAGTTTTTTTAACAGCCATGGTTTGTGGTCTGATCACATCAATTTCATATATAATAATACATGTAACAAGATGCATATATGTAGGTCACTCAAACACAAACTTGATAGGAAATCTCTAGAAATGATATACAATTCATATATTTTTCCAAATCTTGAGTATGCTAGAGCTGTATGGAATAATTTTAATCAAACTAAATCAGATTTTCTTGGCTCTATCCAGCTAGATAATGCTTGAATAGTCATGAACTCATCTATAATGAAATGAGATGGGACACTCTTAAGAAACGTCGAAAGGATCATCAGCATATAGTGTATTTAAAAAAATTAACCATGTTAGTCCAACTTATCTTTTTGAAATTGTTGAACCTTACAAATTCGGAAACGAAGCTATGACCCATCATGTCCGACATCAACGTATATTTGATCAACCAATTTGTAGATTTAATACATATTTTAATAGTTTCTTTCCTAGCATAATGTCTTGCTGGAACAGACCTGAATGTAATTATTATAGTTTGAGATCTATTAGTGAACTCAAAAAATAACTTGTTCATCTTGCCATACCCTAAAATAATGAAGATATATTTACTAAGGTTTTTTTAATATGAAGAGACTAGATCTTTTAACATAATATTGCGTCAACTTCGAAATCGTGCAAGTCAATTGAACTCTGATCTCTTTAGAGACCATCTGAATGATAATCCGTCATGTATATGTGGTTACAATAATGAAGATGTGAGTCACTTCTTTCTGCATTGCCCCAAAAACATGACTCAAAGACAAAATATGATAATATTTCTGTCTCATTTGCAGCTTGACACCAATTTAAATTTACACTTAAACTTGGACGTAAACCTTTATGAACATTTACTGTTTAATGTTAATAAACTGACTAAAGGAAGTAGTTTCCTTAGTGAAGATCTTAATTCTGCTATTCGTGTTTGTGTTTATAGATATATAGAATCAACCAACATATGCATGTATGTTATGTATGTATGTATGTATGTATGTATGTATGTATGTATGTATGTATGTATGTATGTATGTATGTATGTATGTATGTATGTATGTATGTATGTATGTATGTATGTATGTATGTATGTATGTATGTATGTATGTATGTATGTATGTATGTATGTATGTATGTATGTATGTATGTATGTATGTATGTATGTATGTATGTATGTATGTATGTATGTATGTATGTATGTATGTATGTATGTATGTATGTATGTATGTATGTATGTATGTATGTATGTATGTATGTATGTATGTATGTATGTATGTATGTATGTATGTATGTATGTATGTATGTATGTATGTATGTATGTATGTATGTATGTATGTATGTATGTATGTATGTATGTATGTATGTATGTATGTATGTATGTATGTATGTATGTATGTATGTATGTATGTATGTATGTATGTATGTATGTATGTATGTATGTATGTATGTATGTATGTATGTATGTATGTATGTATGTATGTATGTATGTATGTATGTATGTATGTATGTATGTATGTATGTATGTATGTATGTATGTATGTATGTATGTATGTATGTATGTATGTATGTATGTATGTATGTATGTATGTATGTATGTATGTATGTATGTATGTATGTATGTATGTATGTATGTATGTATGTATGTATGTATGTATGTATGTATGTATGTATGTATGTATGTATGTATGTATGTATGTATGTATGTATGTATGTATGTATGTATGTATGTATGTATGTATGTATGTATGTATGTATGTATGTATGTATGTATGTATGTATGTATGTATGTATGTATGTATGTATGTATGTATGTATGTATGTATGTATGTATGTATGTATGTATGTATGTATGTATGTATGTATGTATGTATGTATGTATGTATGTATGTATGTATGTATGTATGTATGTATGTATGTATGTATGTATGTATGTATGTATGTATGTATGTATGTATGTATGTATGTATGTATGTATGTATGTATGTATGTATGTATGTATGTATGTATGTATGTATGTATGTATGTATGTATGTATGTATGTATGTATGTATGTATGTATGTATGTATGTATGTATGTATGTATGTATGTATGTATGTATGTATGTATGTATGTATGTATGTATGTATGTATGTATGTATGTATGTATGTATGTATGTATGTATGTATGTATGTATGTATGTATGTATGTATGTATGTATGTATGTATGTATGTATGTATGTATGTATGTATGTATGTATGTATGTATGTATGTATGTATGTATGTATGTATGTATGTATGTATGTATGTATGTATGTATGTATGTATGTATGTATGTATGTATGTATGTATGTATGTATGTATGTATGTATGTATGTATGTATGTATGTATGTATGTATGTATGTATGTATGTATGTATGTATGTATGTATGTATGTATGTATGTATGTATGTATGTATGTATGTATGTATGTATGTATGTATGTATGTATGTATGTATGTATGTATGTATGTATGTATGTATGTATGTATGTATGTATGTATGTATGTATGTATGTATGTATGTATGTATGTATGTATGTATGTATGTATGTATGTATGTATGTATGTATGTATGTATGTATGTATGTATGTATGTATGTATGTATGTATGTATGTATGTATGTATGTATGTATGTATGTATGTATGTATGTATGTATGTATGTATGTATGTATGTATGTATGTATGTATGTATGTATGTATGTATGTATGTATGTATGTATGTATGTATGTATGTATGTATGTATGTATGTATGTATGTATGTATGTATGTATGTATGTATGTATGTATGTATGTATGTATGTATGTATGTATGTATGTATGTATGTATGTATGTATGTATGTATGTATGTATGTACGTATGTATGTATGCATGTATGTATGGTGTCTCCTATCTTCATTGATACTGATCTAATTCTTATATTCTCATCATATTTGTAAACATTCATAGTTCATTATGTGCTATTGTTTGAGATGTACCTCCAGGGAGTGGGCTTGTATAGTCTTTGCCTGTTCCCCAATTTCCATTAAATCTGATGGATATAATGAAATATTTTGAAATGAAATGCATAAATGTAGCGCAGCTTAAGCAATTCATTTTGAAAGATATCGAAAAAAATACTCTTAATTAATACAAAATAGGATATCTAACAAAGAAGATAAGCATAATGCTTCAGACCCTTTTTTTCATTTAAAAAAACAAATATATGACTTTTTTTCGATGTTCACTCAATTATGAGAGTTGTGTACATATTTAAAAAAAAACTTTACCCATATTGTCTCCTGTAAACCCCAAGCTTTATTTTACCAAATATCTATAATCAATAGAGGGGCGAGGAATTATTTTTTCTGAGGATGTAATACTTAATTCTTTCAAGCACTGCCGAGCGTAGAAAGCAAGAATTTATCGGACATTATTTCCTTTGTCAAACAGATCGAGTGAGGCGTAGAATAGTTTTCTGAGTTTGCGGTATTATTCCAGGTTATATTTTATAACGTAGAGTATTTATATTTTATGATGGCCGAGCGGAACGAGTGTTAACAAATTCTGTAAACATTTTTAGTAAAAATTTAGTTTTTTTTATTAAAATGTTGATGATTGTGTCATGTGCATGTTGTTTAGACGAGCATTTTGGCAATTAAATATTGATTTATTTTGTCATAAATGTGAGTTATGATTTAACTGTTTGTCTTATATTGTGAATTTGTACGCATACATATGTAGAAGGGCAACACCTAATGCAAAGGATATTCACCTGCTAAAGTGATGCTAAGGAGGGTGCTTATATATTTTTTAATTGGTATAAAAAATCACTCCTTGTGATCATGAGTACATGAAACCACAGGTGAAAATACAGGTTTATCTATCATGAAATGGATTCTACCTTTGAAATAATACTTTACATATATACCTAATTCCAACAGATGGTGAAGTCCTCTCTCAACTGATAGGGTGATCATCAAACCGTGACATTAGAACAATAAAGTAAATAGGTAGAGTCAGTTCGGTGAGCCCTGACCACTGACCTGACTGGATACCCTACTAATATATATACAATAGAGGATGAATCCCCTATTATTTAGAGTATACGTTTTGGACTCCTTGTTTGGGCAACATCCTTAGGCATATATATAGATATTTAAACTGATGGCAAAGGGGAGCCATAGGAAATCATAGTTCAAAGAATGGTTGATATTAGAAGGAAATTCCAAATGAAATAGAGGAAAATCTTCAAAAACCTTGGTCCAGATTATTTTTGGACAAAGACAGAAAAAGGGTGTTGCCCGGGCAACTAGGGCAACACCCTGGGTCCGTCACTGCAGTGAATTTAGTAAGATGTATTGATTTTTCTACATCCATGCAATCAACACCATGTTTTCGAAACTGGTACGGGTCACCGCGAAGAAAATGTTTTGTGGTCATAACGACTGACTATCTCTCAATGAAGACATATCCTGTAATACAACAACACAGTGTATATTGTCAGATCTTGTAATGCAACGACACAGTGGATATTGTCAGATCCTGTAATACAACAACACAGTGGATATTGTCAGATCCTGTAATACAACAACACAGTGTATATTGTCAGATCTTGTAAT
>NW_018404837.1:192970-214034 GCF_002113885.1 Mizuhopecten yessoensis | reverse complement strand
CACAGTGGATATTGTCAGATCCTGTAATACAACAACACAGTGGATATTGTTAGATCCTGTAATACAACAACACAGTGGATATTGTTCAGAAGCACCGATTAAGAACAAACCGACATAGAACATTGTCATGGCTTGTTTTATTCAAATTTCTGTTTTTTAATTTTTTAAATGACAACTACAATTTCATAATTTTTTACATAAAATGTAATAAGTAGTACTTCACACTCCTTGGTGTTGCCAGCTCTATAGGAAGGGCTTCGCAATCGGGAGGTTGATGGTTGGATTATTCTTCTCAGGCTCCAAATATTGCGAAAATCAAACCTCTATACGGAATAATGTTTGACTGGCTTTCCCTTCCCTATACTTCGCATATATAAATATTGTGTTTTTAATAAAAATTATAAAAGTTTCAAAACATGTTGTCTTGGACAAAACGTTTTCTCTGACACATTGATTGCATAGTATTAAACACGAAACACTTTTGCAGACAGTTTCTTTATGAAGAACGACCGATTCTTCTGCGTTTCCACTGTGATCCTTCCTCTGTTTAGGTACATGTATGCCAGAAATCGCCAAACCGCTAGCTCCATTCTTGTTTTATAAACCAGCATTTCCGGTCGATCCATTTGGAACTCTTTCATTAACGAAAGCGGCTAGGAATATTTCACAAATTTCACACAATGAAAGTAATCATTTCTCATTTTGTTAGATCACTGACCTTTATGACAGGTTAAATACCCGAAACACTATGAATATATAATTTAATAAAACTATTAAATACGTGTACAATTAGAATTTAGGCCTCAACAATAGAGATTTAAATGCTCGTTGTTTCTGGCGAAGTTGTTCTTTCAGTTCCTCGTACTCCGCTACCGTGTACTGTCTGGCTGACTTCGGCTGTAAAGTAAAACGGAAATTTAATAACAAGATGATATATGATTATTTTAACCATACTTTGACTTATGCCTCTGCAGGTAAGCACCAGAGGCGGTTAATACCCCCAAAACCCCCCGCCACCACATGCCTCTGCAGAAAAAAATAGTTCCTTCTTTGTCTTCTGATAAGCTGACCAAGAGATATTGACGAAACCAAAATTGATCTGATCTGCTTCACTCATTGCAATCAAAGAGGCCTTTTCATACCCTATCTACCATGTATGTATATTTCCCTAGGCAACCATCACCATGAGACCTTTGTGAGACGTTAAACTCCATATAGTTAAAGCAAACAAACCAAGACACCGACACATCATCTTAAAACACAGAAGGTTACATCAGTTCTCCTAATCAATATTCTTTTCAAAGTTGGCTTGTTACAGTTTGTTAACTGAGAACTGTTGTACTGTATGTGGTAATACAGCTTGTTATACTGTCAATGTGAAGTAGTTCGTAGTATAGCCTTATGCTGTAATAGAACCTGTAGTGCTGCATATGTAAATACCACAGGCTAGTTTTTTACACAAACAGTTTTTGAAGGATTAAATACTGTTTGTATAAACAACCAAGCTGATTAATCTCATTCCGTATGTTGCTGCGTATCTAGGTCTTTGTTCTAGTATTGTTTTTAAATGCAACAAATACATGTATATCTACATGTACGTCCATTGCTATCTCATAGTATTGTCGTGAAAGGTACATGTATGTAAGTATAAGACACTGATGTGGTGTATTGTCTTTGGTCGAAATAACGCGAAACTTGAAATTTTCAGAAGCATTATTGCATTGTTTCATGCAAATTATGGAGACTGTATTTCGTGAGTAACAAATTACGGAGACTGTTCCAGCGTTTCTGCCAGTATTTACATCAATAAAAAGTGTTTTAATTTTGTTTGAACATGGTTTTGTTTCATAACCTGAATATATTGTATATATTGATTTATTCTAAAACAAGCAAAATGGATTTCTTCTTTACAGACACTCTGAATGTTGTATCAATAGAAAACTTTAATGGTAAACTCAATTTAAATTCTGTTTTATTTTCTACATACGTACAAATAAACTTCAAACACATAACAGTTTGCTTCTTGTTCATAACCGCACAGACTGACAGCTCATGTTTTATAATTATTTATTTATTTATTTCATTTTCATCATTTCCATTTAAACGTATCCTGTCGTCCCCAGGTGTAGTGCATTAGGCAGATACAAAACAAATGGTTTTCCGCTGAATATAAGCATTTCTTGAGTATGAGAGGTTTTTGGTATTTTTTGATAGAAGTAAGATTGAAAAGCAATCCAGTGAAACACATCTATGGTATAACTGAAACTATTGAAAACGGTAGATTGGATGCCAATGATACAAACTAGTGCTGTTAGTGGTGTTATATATCACCATCAATGTTGCCTTAGTATGTTGACCTCACAATCAACAAGATATCAGGTGTTTCCCATATCCCTACTGCAGTGAAGATATCAATAATCAGGTTGCTTATTCACCATATTTCATACTTATACAGTATATGTAGTGTGGCGAAGCAGATATCCGGTATAGTGAAGGTTGCGTTAGACAAATATTCAGGGGTACTTTTCCACGATTTTGCAATTTCAAACCACTGATGTATTTATTGTGGTATGTTAATTGCGCTAGTTTAATCATTGTAGCCTCTATTAATATTCCTGGCCGGTTTCATTTGTACTTCGAAAGACTGGAAATTAGTACATAGAGCATTTTTCATGTTATATAATAATGCACACATGATTAAATATCATAAATATATTTAAATGGGAAACTATAAAATAGGAAAGCACAAAAATACTGTAACTCGCATACTTTAAGCGAGATAGTTATTATCAAGTTATTCTGGTCAGTCGTGAGCATAATCTTTTTGCTTTTGCGAGTTCGATTTTGGAAATAAATGTTACGAAACAAATACTCATGAAAATTAACTTATTGACAGCAGAATAACTACATATTAGTTAATTATCTACCCTTCTTCGCCGGACGACTAGACTGACGGACGTGGATCTGCTAGACTGAGGCCTGGGCACCCAGGGGCTTCTTCGGTTGACACAGCAGGCTGTAATGTTAAACACACAAACATGTTCACGCGTTTTTATTTATAGAAATCCCTAGGTATCTATAATGTTAAAACACTACTTCTACAGATGTTAAAAATCTTTTTTAATATGGACATGTTTTATTGTAAATAAATCTGCAAATAATATCTTATATAACATGTACAAAGCATAATTTTCAGGGAACCGTTTATTTTCAATTCACAGATAGTTCTGTTTTACAAAATAACCAATACGAAAACAATTGTTTGTTAAAAGTGTTTTGTGAAGATTAAAGGAGCTACAATATTAATATTTTATAATGATATTACTATACTAATGACTTGTTTGAATGTGGTAGTTACATATTGTATACACATGAACATGCTATTGTTACACAACTTATACTGTAAACGGTGCGGTTCTTGTACTACCTGTATGATACCTGTTTCTTGTCTCTTCCCCACAACGATCCCTTAATTACAGAAAACGATGCAAGAACGATGAAAATGGTTATATATTACGTTTAAAAATTGAGATATCAAATTTTGTAAACTAGATCATCAGTATGATTTACAGTGAAATCTGTTTATATAGACTTCAAATAGAATACAATGCGAATCTTACAGACATGTGGTCATTGACGCCATGTTGTTTTAGTATAAAAAAAAGCACCATTTGTGGTATTGTATAGAAAGTAGTAATAGGAATGTTGTTTCTATAAACAGGTTTCACTGTAATTTTGTTATATCTTCGTAGATTACATAACTGAATTTACTATCACACCAAATACTCACTACGGGTACGCAAACAGATATATAATTGTTAATTTTATTAAGATTAACTCGTTTACTCTGATCCAATACAATACACCACGGCGTAAGCTCAAACAATATCCCATTAGGATTTACATTCTTCTTATCAATTTTGCTTATCATTGTGCCATCCATTGGTAAATATATGCATGCAGGTAATAAATGAATGAATGGTTGTATATAAAACAGATTGATACAGTCATAGGTCTAAGTTGTTAAGATTATGTGTTCAGAATCGATGATCAATATGGACTTATCGATCTCAAATAACAAATTTCAGTATTGTTATTATTTCATCCTCACGACAAATGCAAAAGAGTGATGATGTTTTTGATCAAATGACCGAAACAGTTAAATGATGATATTAGTCCAAACATATATATATATATACATACTGACTTTAGTTGAATATTCAAAATAGTTATATGATGACTAAAGTGTTCGAAGCAGTTACATGTATACACATATGTAATTACTTTAGTTGAGAAAGTTACACGATGATTTTAGTCAAATGACCGTAACAGTTATACTAATGATACTTTAGATCGGAAAAGCTTTACCATTACTTCAGCGGAAACGCAGTTAAAGGATTGCAGTAGTCAAATTATTTTTTATTCTGGCGTCTATTGCATGATAACAAAAACAATGATAAGGAAAACCCCATTGCCTAAAAAAAGCCACACAGCTACCAAGCCTGGTCGGGACTAATAAGGAAGAATTCGTGCCAGGTGTAAGTACAGGTGAGTCGAGTATACTGTAATTAGGTGAAACATGTCGTGAGTAAAGGAAGTGTTACTCTTTGTAAAGTCTAAAATAGAAGTACACAACAGCAGTCAGACGCTGAATTATAGCCAATATGTCTATAAGGATCTCTTAACAGAGCCGAATAGATATGTTTTTTCGAATACGAGCTTCAGCACAGGCAAAGCATATCAGATGGAAATGCACGTGGCTTACAATTCTTTGATTCTTCTGATCAGCGTGTCTACATCTATGGACATGTTATCGACCTCTGTTTATCAGAACAGAGTGGATCTACTCCGGAACTGGTGTGAATGTTTCATCCAAGACAATTCAAAACGATCATATCATACAAACAAACTTTCTTTATCATGTGGTCCGACATTTTAATGAGATAGGATTTTAAGTTTGGCACCTTTAATGGTCCCAACAAACAAATTAACCAAATTCGTTTAACTTGTGATATTCTGATAGCTTATTTATTCGCATATATTTTGTTTTCTCAATATTCCAGGCATTTGAAGATGCCTTCGTAAAACTGTACTTCCGTTTCATTTTTTTTCTGATAATCCTGTTGCGTTCCTTGATAATATGAAGTTCCGAAAAGTTGACAATCGTTTTTTAAGGAAATAAAGTAACTGACTTTTTGACATTGTGAGATCATTGATACGAAAATTCAACGTGTTTCATTGAAAGGCTGTAGGATTTTTTAAGCTGACATCGGTTATCGTCTGACTGCTGTCGGAGTGCTAAAATTAGAGTGAAGGAGGACAGAATGCCACACCTGTATCAGGGGCCTTGTCAGACTCGTGCGGTGAACACACGGTCACGTGTGGTGTACGGACGTCGACGATTGGTGGACTGACGGGGAGAACAAACGTCATCATAATGTGAACTTAAAGTGAACTTTACAAAACAACAACAACAACATGCGTTTAATAAAAATTAAACGGCGACAGATATGTGAACATAACCAGGTCTAGGGGATTAATGTATACTGGGCGGGAAACAATACAAATAATTACTTCTGCAATGAATATCTCCAGCTTGTGGTTCGAGGTAGGGACACTCTCCCTGTAGGGCAACAGAATGCAACATAATTCTACATAGCTCAATTAATATAGGACAACATTCATCCACAATAAATGTATAAATGATGCAGATACAGCAAAAGAGGTCATCTTCTTACAACACGTACGATTCAATACTGCAAGTATGGTATACATAAATTATAACGAATTCTTATAACGACAAAAACAAAACAAAACTCGTGGTCACAAAAGCTTTTAGGTTCAATTCTAAGACCATTAGTAGCTATTGAAATGGTTCTGCAATTGACAAAATATGAAAGGGGACACTGTAAAAGTGCAGTTTTGGCGCCATAGCAATTTCGTTAATTTGCGTTCACTGAATCGGCGCAAAAATATGTAGGCGCAAAATACCATATTGAGATATCAAAATAAAACATAATATCCTCTGAGCGAATTGTATAAAAAGTCAGAGCGCAAAACTTTCCACCTTTACAGTATAAAAAATTACAAGTGTGCAAAATCGACAGGAGTAAAAAATGAAAATAACGTTAAATATTCTACTGCATAGTGACCTGTATATATGGGCCATGTCTTGGCTTTGTGTTTGTTCACTCCGTAATTCCTCGATAAAGTTAGCCTTATGCCTTGTTTTTGGACGGAGATACACCTTTTTGCCCGGCAATGGTTTCCTGCTGTCCTGTAATACAGACATACCTTGTTAAATATACTAGTGTCTAATGTAACATAAACGAAGTGTTACAGAATGAAAAAGTACTTTCCAGTTCATATTAAAAACATGTATGCCATTATTGTTATTTTTGGAGTCTTTTATATGCGATAACTCAATGAATATCCACCAAATTTCAAAAGCCATACCACAATTTTTTCTTCGCTGGTAGAGTCAGATGAAAATATAATATGAATTGAATTGAAACAATCTACGACTTAACAGTACGTACATAACATCTTCAGAAATAACACATTAGGAAAATATCACATTGGGATATTTTGTTTTAGTGAATATGAATCAAGAAATGTTTCCGACATGTTAATTAAAATGATGTACGCGCTATGAAATGGTGCTTATTACTAACTGATTAATCAAGACAGGTAGATTACACAATAAATCAGCTACATGTACATGAAAAGTGCAAAACTGGCCAACAAGTCAAATAAGTGTAAGAGTCGATTTGATAAAAATAATGAATTGTATTCTGCATGGTGCTTAACGTTCTCGGGCTCAAACTTTCGTTGTTGACAAAAAAATATTAAAATAAACCAAAACATCTTTAGTAATCGACCGCTATAACTTATGTTTTTATCAGAAAGGCATCTTATGTGTGGTATTGTTATTTCGTGTATTTTTAAATAAAAGAGCCATGCCGTAATTAAACATAATATGTACAATGAATTTGCTTTAACAGTATATACAACTACTGTGAAAAGATAAACGTTAGTATGCCTTTACCTCCAGCAAAAGTCTATGCAACTTGACTGTCTTTTTGCATTGGCGTTTGGAATCCTTCGACGGGAGACTAGTGTGCCATGCCTCTATCCGCTGTTCCAGGTTTGCAAGGGCGTCGTCACTTGTTTCAAGGTCCTGGAAGTCTTCTGGCGAGGCCTCCGCGGCCTCCAAGCGTTCTTTGGCGTTATCACAAATCAACTGACTTCCTGATGTCAGTCCAAAACCATCCTCATCAAAGTTGTCTTGACCATTCTCGTCTGGCTCCATACTAGACAACTGTATTTGGGTGATCATACCAGAATTGTTCAAATTGAGGTTGGACGATTTATCTGCCTTTTCTTTGGGAGTTTGTCGACCAAATCGCAAGCGTTCGAGTTTTTTCTGTTTTTCTCTCATGCGTATAGAATAGAAGACGCTACCTGGCCCATACATGTCAATGAACGGCCCTCGGCGGGCGCTGTCGGAGGGCCAGTCCGCTACCTTTTCCGTTACATTTCGTTGCAAATATCTTTGTCGTTTTTGTCTTTCTTTTTCCTCAAGTTTGTAAAGAAGGAACCTGATTAAAGGAAGCTCTTTGTCCTGTATCCATGACAACCGTAATTTATACTTCTCCATCAGTAGTCCTTTCATCATTTCGATAACTTGAGGATTCCGTTTCTCTATTAGTCGATCGTAGTTTTTCTGGTCCAAAACATAAATCTCGGCCTCTTGCGTACATATGACAGTTTGGGCGTAGGTCGGCAGCCCTGTTATCAACTCAAAGTCACCTGTCAAATGGAGTATACTGTAGATATATCAAGAACCGAGTCGATTAATGAATAAAGAAGTCTTGGAACTCGGTAGAATGAAGTTACCGCTATTGGAAATCGTCGAGATGATAATTTAAAAAGAACGCCAAATAGTTGGACACTTTTTCGAATCAACTTTCTTCATCAAACATCAATCTATTGCCAAACCGTCTTACAATTATACAAAGGTATAAAAAGTATTCACGAAATTTGAGTGTTTTACAGTACACAAATTGTTTATTTTATCAATAGATTTGCCCAGCTTACTTCAAAAACAAACATAAATCAAATTATCAATCAATCAATGAGCAGGCTTCCCTAGAATAATTATTGTAGGAAAGGAAAAATATAATGCTGGGTGGTAACCAAGGATGCATGCATGCATACTATTATTTATGGAGCGCTAACGCGCACCATAAAAATGTTCTCTGCGAACTGCATTCATACTACCGTATACTTCATTCCTTATATTCAATCATTCTTGCGTTCTATAAATTAAGTTGAGGGGGGTGNTATCATTGTGACATTGTACCTATGATCTCCAATGCTCCTATGAGACAGATTTCGACGTGTCTGTGGATGTGGGGAGATTTCTTGCCGCTCTTCGAGTCCTGCGTCGGAGATTTCTGTTGGACAAGGTGTTTGTAATCGTCTGGTTTAGAAAACGGCATACTCAGCTCCCTGAAATTTAAACAGTAGAACTATTTAATTGAATTCAGTTTGGATACTCAAAATTCTCAATATCATATCATCTTCTTGGCAGCAGTTACTCGAAAGGTTTTTAAAATAACTCTTAATAACCACTGTCATGATCCGAAACACAAACACATTTTCTGGTCTTTTCAGTCTTTTCTGACGGCTAGAAATTTTAAAGTCTTATTTGCACGAAATATATTTATGACAGCCGACTTTCCTGACTTGGCACAATGTGACATAGTGAGTTGTTTTCAGCGATTTGGAAAAGAGATACCGGTCATTTGCACTTTGTTGTTGACAACGGAAACAGACGTTTTCAAAACATCGCAAAATAAGTTTGCAATTTGTGTTTGTGATCATATCAAACTAAGCTTTAATAATTCATACCAAACTGAATCTCATTCCGAATTTTCTCGTCATTGAATATTTCGTTTAATATTCTGCACTAAATTTATATTGTGCTGATAAATATATTTGGCCTGAGCACAGCTGGATAATATTAATAAACCTAAATTCCTGTTTTTAATTGACGGATTGATTTTTTCAAACAGACAGTTGAGCCTCCTTAGCAAACCGAAATAATAGTCATAGGCGACATTTTGACCTCTACCTATGTAAAGTAGTCCCAGTAAACTCCTGCTGCAGAGTCTAGCAGCTATTGGTAGGAACAGATACTGAGACTCAACTGTGTTAGCAATTAATTGATGATTACCAGAAATAGTTTAAGGAACAATCACTTCGGGATTTGTTTCTGAAACAACAACTCTAGCTTCATCCCTAGCCTTCGTCCGTTATACTGTTTTTTTCTGGTCTTAAACCTTATAGAAACGTAGAAATGTCTCTACTTTTGTGATTACTTATAAACGCGATGTTTGAATGACATTACACCTGTGCATTGTGTGTTGTGTTAATGATGTAAAACATACCTGCGTAGTGATTCTCTGGCTTCTACCTTCTGTAAATCCTGAATGTCTGTCAGGGGGTAGTAACTCGGATACTGGGTAGCATGCATCGAGTTGTCTGCTATAATTCTGGCTTGGCCACTGTAGAAGCATAACAGAATATTATTCGAAACATTAAACATTAAGGAAACGATTTTTTCATTTTTTAAGTTTTTGATCAACCACAGTTGCATATATACTTTTGAGACTGGTTAATACTCGTTAATACTCGTTAATACAAATTCTGGAATGTGAAACACTGTAATTACCAGGATTGTGTATCAATATAACGTACATACAAAATAGCTTCGCATCTACCAACTCACTGTCTGGATATTAGGACAACTTGATTATGCATGGATTGATGGATAAACTGGGGTTAGTATTTTAATATCTCATACGTAGCGTCATGATACGTTATGATATTATAAGCCTTTATCTTTATAACACATTTTAACAGTCAAATCAAAATACGAAAATATAAAACAACGATATGAATGAATTCGTCTAATACTTGGCGCGTTTCCCCTTGAACAGCTATACTATCAGATGTAAAAAGGGTGTAAAAACTGCATTTCTCAGATTATTCAATGTATCAATTTAGAGGAATAATAAGCTACCTGAGAAGGAAGCACAATCCATCCACCTGTGCTCCTTGCCGAAGGAAAGGGACTTCGAACGTCAGTTTCTCCTTCCGTAGACTCATTGACATCTGTTTTTTGTACTTGGGTTGCCAGTTAGAAAACATAGGGTTACCTTCTACGAAGGCCTTCCTTTCCTCAAACTCCCTGGCTTGGAAGTAGTGTAGCGATCTGTCGTACAGTTCTCGATTAACTACGACAAGGTCCGTCGTCTCATCGGCAATTATCGTGGCATTCCGGACACAGTCGGCATTGATGAGCGCAAGCTCCCCAAAACTTTTTCCAGATTCTGGAATGAACAACAACAATGTTCATTTTAACAATGAACAAATAAACATACATACAATAGGCATTTTTCTTTATGTCATTGAAAAGTATGTCCGTTTTGTCAATCATGGTTCATACTATATACCAGAATTATTTTTTAGCCGTAGTTTAACTTTTCGTTTCCGACCTCCGTAATGAAAGCAGTTTTTATTACATCGAACATGAGCTAACAACATTAAAAGGGTTATCAAATGTGAAGGGCAAATTAATATAAGGCTAATATAGATTTTACCGATATAAGGCAAAAGTTTAAAGTTACTGAACTGAGAGCTTGATATGTGGTGTATTTTATTGAAATAAGCGAAATGCATCCAAAGTCCGTGAAGAATTAAAATATGATTGTTCAATCATTTGCAGTATAAATGGCCTCATGTTACACATGTATTATGTAATCCTACTTTATCACAAGTTTAAAGTGACTTATAAAACAGCTTGTACCTATTCTCCCGACGTAGTTGCCATATTTGGATCTGTCAAGTTTTTTGTCCTCGCCTTTTTTCTCCTCTTTCCTCTCCACACCTTCTCCTCCACTGTCCTCAGGATTGTCGTCATCCGATCCGAATGTTGTGTTGATGTGTATGGATACGTGACCATTGAGGATTATGAAGAAACTATAATAAATACAGGTGATACTAAATTGTTTGGTGTATTGATTACAGAGCGCTTGATGTAAATGTACATGCTCTATTTATGATAGGTTTCTTTTAAACTGTATAAAAAAAAAAATATTTGTTTCATTACGTCTTGAAATTGATGTGTTGTAAGTCCTTCTCGTTACATGTACACCAATTTTCTAGCGTCGTTTTTGGTCTGATGAAATTCATTACATTGTTAGAGCGTGGTCTGGCGCTTCTCTTCGAGTATATTACAATACTGATTCTTTTCATACAATTCTAACAATGCGTCAAATTGCAAAACTATTTTTACGGCAAAGTGAACATTATGTTATAAAAATGACGTTAAAGTATGCTGGGATGAGAGCGATAGTTCAACAACTGAACCACGGATAATAAAATGATAAGTACCAGAGGAAACAATGGATATTTGTCAAGTTTAATACAAATTGGATGTCAAACGAAGATACATGTACGACAAATTTTAGAGAGAAAAAAAATAAAAATTTACAAAGAATCTAATGAAAGACATGAAAAAATCATGGCGATAACTAATCAAATATCCTGGGAACATATTTTAAATACTGTCAAACTGTCTTCCCGAATTGTTGCTTATTGCGACCTGGTTATCAAATAATGAGTATGTTAAAGCACGTCCTTTAATTTCGTCGGGCGCTTTCGATTGGACAAAAATAATTAGGACACGTATAATAAACGTGTTTAAAGCATATTATTGCCTATAAATGTCTAAACAAAGGTAAAATGCACCCATTTCTATTATTTATTCTTAACACAATCGTGAAAACAACTATCTGCAAAAATTGAAACGATGCACAGAACACTCCTATATAGTTCATATGATATCTAGCAAAATGTATTATGTATGGCTTGAGTGAATGCATGAGTTACTCTTAGATGATTGAACATTGTACATGTATACCAATTCAAAAGGAATTAGGCAACAGGCAAAATGCCTATACAAGATGTCTATATATATTTACCAGTCTCCCTTGTCCCCCTGTTTTATAATCACCGTGTCCCTCTCGACACATTCGAATATACAGTTCTTCACCATATCCTGCACAACCTCTGTAAACAATAATAAAATTAGCTTATAGTCTTCATCATCAACCATGTAACCACATAACACATTGGCAGATGTTACACACAAAGACCAAAGAGCTCTGTGCGTGTAGTAGGCGTTTAAACGCTAGGTAATCAAGGCCACAATTGGGTTCATTTCATATACCAAAACACATTCCTCAACGCGGAGTATATAGTATTACGCTACCGTTTTAAACTACTTAGAAAAACAGTGGAAAAAGGGTATGAATCTTCAATGAATATTTTGCTCGTACCAGAACTAACTTATCGTACACAGACATTTTGAAAAGTCTCCTGATGATTATTTGTACTCTTGGGCTTGTCTGCAAAAACGTGCAAAATCGTGCTATACAATGTACATTACAATCGTATGTATACACATCAACAAACAATAACCAAGGAATGTTTAACGTCGAATATATGATTTACAACAGCAGTGATACAGCACACTTAAAATCAATAATAGCAGACTGAACTTAGGGGTCAGTATTCACACAACTGTTTGTGTCACTGTTAAATATAATGTACATTCCATGTACTAATTCATAATACTTTTATAAAAAGGTAGGATTTCACTTTACATATTGGGCCAACTGATTGCTTTTAAAATGCATTGTTTTGAAATATGAATACAAGAATAAAACAAAAATGTAAATGTGTACAAGTGTAACCCAGAATCCAATTGTTTATTGCCTACCTGTGATACCTGATATGTAATTTGTGTCACCCGTAGCACTGAAATAATTAACATGCTGAAATGCTTTGTCAACACGGTATTGTCAATAGCTGATTACAGCGCTACATTCTGTTATAAAGGCATTGTATGATAACGCCTGAAAACACATGTGTTTCCGGTAACCTTACCAACTCTAAATTATGGAGCTTTATGCAAATTTTGAACATGCATTGTTTTCGTACAGATTTTTGTCCCATATAACCTTATAGCTGCTTACATAAGGATTGAACGATTGTTTTTTCGATTTTATGCCGGTTTGAACGCAAATCGGTTACATACATAGTTCGTGTTATATGATAACGCCTCAAATACCTGTTTAGTGTAACTACTCTATAATCGGTTGTATTGAGCTCTCTATTGACGAAGCATTGTTAACAATATTGATATATATGCTCTACATGACCTTTGGTAAAAATTGCCAACTCTAGTAATGCAAATAGAAAACCAGGGGGTTCATATTTGACCTACATCTTATTTAGTTTTTCAGATTTAGATCACACGTTCACAAAAATATTATATCTATATTATACTTACATCTTACTTCTCTTACCTCTCCAGAATGATCAGCGACTTTATTTCCTGTCACGATACCGATTTATGAACGTCCTTGTACCAGCCATTGAATACATTATCACTAGTTAAATGATGAAGCCTTTTTGAGTGTTTCATATTGCAAATTCTGGTACTGCTATTTTTACCATGATTGTCATAAATAACATATGTCCTTTTATTGTTGTCGTGTGCTTCACCTTTTATATTGATGCTCATCTTCGCTTAAGCTGCGATTTCGTGATTCAAGGACATCGGTAGTCTTTTGGAGAAGGAGGGTTCAGAAAAATGTGAAGTACGACTTTAAATCGTTTTCAATGTTTATGCAAACTTGTACGAAATGCAAAGGTTAATGGATAAAAGAAACATATACAGTATGTAAGTATCTACACAAAACTTATAAAAAAATGTATTTTAATAACCTCGTGAGTAAGCCATTGATACATTTTTGTACAGGGGTTGTATACAAATCAGTAACTACGCAGAACATCAACAGTCAGTAAAAGTCAGCTTGATATATCAATAAAATTGAAATGACGTGCATACTTTATATGTAAAACAAATTGGTTGATTGTGCTTTGATGAAATTAGTACCCAAACTAATTGACGAGGTATTCATCTAATTATACACAGTAAAATCCGACTTATTGTACTTGGCATGTGTGCATTGATTACTGAGACCTCATCTATGGTGGAAGAGGCCAAATGAAGGTCAAATCAAAGTGGGAGAACAATAAAACTGGGAACGTAATTGATCTACTTTTGCCTTTGAAGGATCATCTTTGTTCATCACGACATGTCTATTCCTACATCATGTCTATACTTATAGTATAGGACACACTATTTGCTTTAAATGCTGATTCTGCTGATACTGTAAACAGATTTATTTCAATGCTGGTTCTGCTGATATGTAAACAGGTTTATTTCAATGCTGATTCTGCTGATATGTAAACAGATTTATTTCAATGCTGATTCTAGCTGCTAATATTGTAAAAAAGATTTATTTCAATGCTGATTCTGCTGTTACTGTATACTGGTTTATATTAATGGTATCACTACTGATACTGTATACTGGTTTATATCAATAGTATCACTACTGATACTGTATCCAGGTTTATATCAATGGTAACACTACTGATACTGTATACAGGGTTATATCAATTGGTAACACTACTGTTACTTTATACAGGTTTATATCAATGGTAACACTACTGATACTGTATACAGGGTTATATCAATTGGTAACACTACTGTTACTATATACAGGTTTATGCCAATGGTAACACTACTGATACTGTATACAGGTTTGTATCAATTGGTAACACTACTGTTACTTTATACAGGTTTATATCAATGGTAACACTACTGTTACTGTATACAGGTTAATATCAATGGTAACACTACTGATACTGTATACAGGTTTGTATCAATTGGTAACACTACTGTTACTGTATACAGGTTTATGCCAATGGTAACACTACTGATACTGTATACAGGGTTATATCAATTGGTAACACTACTGTTACTGTATACAGGTTTATATCAATTGGTAACACTACTGTTACTGTATACAGGTTTATATCAATGGTAACACTACTGATACCGATAATTGATTTATTGTAACGTGACTTTTAGGTATTCTGAATTGGGCACCTCTTGTGTTTAATGATATAGTTATTGATCACATATAATTTCATCTTATATTAGTAAAGTCATTCTCATCATACTTAAAGAGAGATTTAATGTGAAAAAATATACCATTTACATTAGAATTCGATTTGGCATCATGTAAAAGTTAGGTTAGACCATTCAACGACGCCCCTTAAGAGGAACCGAATGCGGCAAATAGATCATCCATAACGGACCTCAACAGAGATTTAATGTGAAAACTAGATAATCGATAGCGCACCTAAAGAGAGATTTCATGCGGAAACTAGATCATCCATAGTGCACCTAAAGAGATATTTGGTATGAAAACTAGATCATCCATAGTGCACCGAGATATATTTAATGCGGAAAATAGATCATCCATAATGGATCTAAAGAGATATTTAATGCGGAAACTAGATAATCCATAACGGAACTGAAGAGAGATTTAATGCGGAAATTCGATCATCCATAGCGCACCTTAAAAGATATTTAATGCGGAAACTAGATAATCCATAAAGGACCTAAAGAGAGATTTAATGCGTAAACTAGATAATCTATTACGGAACTAAAGAGAGATTTAATGATGAAATTAGATAACCCATAACAGAACTAAAGAGAGATTTAATGTGAAAACTAGATAATCCATACCAGAACTAAAGAAATATTTAATGTTAAAACTAAATCATCCATAACGGACCTTAAGAGATATTTAATGCGGAAATTAGATAATCCATTACGGAACTAAAGAGAGATTTAATGTGAAAACTAGATCATCCATAGCGCACCTAATGAGATATTTAATGCGGAATCTAGATAATCCATAACGGAACTAAAGAGAGATTTAATGCGGAAACTAGATAATCCATAACGGAACCAAAGATAGATTTATTGTGAAAACTAGATCATCCATAGCGCACCTAAAGAGATATTTAATGCGGAAACTAGATAATCCATAAAGGACCTACAGAGAGATTTAATGCAGAAATAAGATAATCAATAACGGAACTAAAGAGAGATTTAATTTGGAATCTAGATAATCCATAACGGAACTAAAGAGAATTTTAATGCGGAAACTAGATAATCCATAACGGAACCAAAGATAGATTTATTGTGAAAACTAGATCATCCATAGCGCACCTAATGAGATATTTAATGCGGAATCTAGATAATCCATAACGGAACTAAAGAGAGATTAAATGCGGAAACTAGATAATTCATAACGGACCTAAAGAGAAATTTAATGCGGAAATTAGATAAACAATAACGGAACTAAAGAAATATTTAATGTGAAAACTAAATCATCCATAACGGACCTAAAGAGATATTTCATGCAGAAACTAGATAACCCATAACAGAACTAAAGAGAGATTTAATGTGAAAACTAGATAATCCATAGCGCACCCAAAGAGATATTTAATGCGGAAACAAGATAATCCATAACGGAACTAAAGAGAGATTAAATGCGGAAACTAGATAATCCATAACGGAACCAAAGATAGATTTATTGTGAAAACTAGATAATCCATAACGGAACTAAAGAGATATGTAAGGTGAAAACTAGATCATCAATAACGGACCTAAAGAGTTATTTAATGCGGAAATTAGATAACCCATAACAGAACTAAAGAGAGATTTAATGTGAAAACTAGATCATCCATACCAGAACTAAAGAAATATTTAATGTGAAAACTTAATCATCCATAACGGACCTTAAGAGATATTTAATGCGGAAATTAGATAATCCATTACGGAACTACAGAGAGATTTAATGTGAAAACTAGATCATCCATAGCGCTCCTAATGAGATATTTAATGCGGAATCTAGATAATCCATAACGGAACTAAAGAGAGATTTAATGCGGAAACTAGATAATCCATAACGGAACCAAAGAAAGATTTATTGTGAAAACTAGATCATCCATAGCGCACCTAAAGAGATATTTAATGCGGAAACTAGATAATCCATAAAGGACCTAAAGAGAGATTTGATGCAGAAATTAGATTATCAATAACGGAACTAAAGAGAGATTTAATGCGGAAATTAAATAATCAATAACGGAACTAAAGAAATATTTAATGTGAAAACTAAATCATCCATAACGGACCTTAAGAGAGATTTAATGCGGAAATTAGATAATCCATAACGGAACTAAAGAGAGATTTAATGTGAAAACTAGATCATCCATAGCGCACCTAATGGGATATTTAATGCGGTATCTAGATAATCCATAACGGAACTACAGAGAATTTTAATGCGGAAACTAGATAATCCATAACGAAACCAAAGATAGATTTATTGTGAAAACTAGATCATCCATAGCGCACCTAAAGAGATATTTAATGCGGAAACTAGATAATCCATAAAGGACCTAAAGAGAGATTTAATGCGGAAATTAGATAATCAATAACGGAACTAAAGAAATATTTAATGTGAAACTAAATCATCCATAACGGACCTAAAGAGATATTTCATGTGAAAACTAAATCATCCATAACGGACCTAAAGAGATATTTCATGCAGAAACTAGATAACCCATAACAGAACTAAAGAGAGATTTAATGTGAAAACTAGATAATCCATAGCGCACCCAAAGAGATATTTAATGCGGAACAAGAAAATCCATAACGGAACTAAAGAGAGATTAAATGCGGAAACTAGATAATCCATAACGGAAATAAAGATAGATTTATTGTGAAAACTAGATAATCCATAACAGAACTAAAGAGATATGTAAGGTGAAAACTAGATCATCAATAACGGACCTAAAGAGGTATTTAATGCGGAAACTTGATAATTCATAACGGACCTAAAGAGAGATTTAATGTGAAAACTGGATCATCCATAGCGCACCTAAAGAGAGATTTAAAGTGAAAACTAGAACATCCATAACACACATAAATAGATATCTAATGAAAAAATACAGTAATTATAAAACACCTAGGTCGGTTTATGATGAGGAAGCAGTCCATCCACCACACACCTTCAGAAAGGGATCGAACGCGAAAGCAAAAATAGAATATTCACAACACATCCAGATCTGGACGCATAATGTTAAGTTCCACAGCATCCCTTTAATAGGGATCTAATGCGAAAATCGAATATCTATAACACACATAGAAAGGGACATAATGAGAGAGTTAACCCATTTTAATGACTACAATACATTTGAAATGTGATGTTTACAACATTGTATATTACAGACACATCTTACTTGTATGTATTGCTCTCCTGTTAAAAAGGTTATCCCATACATTGCACCCGTGCTTATAAACAGGACTATCCCATCCATTGCACCCGAACTTATAAACAGAGCTATCCCATACATTGCACTCGTACTTATAAACAGCACTATCCCATACATTTCACCCGTACTTATAAAAAGGACTATCCCATACAGTGCACCCGTACTTATGAACAGGACTATCCCACACATTGCACCCGTACTTATAAACAGGACTAACCCATACATTGCTGTCGTACTTATAAACAGGACTATCCCATACATTGCACCCGTAATTATAAACAGGACTATCCCATACATTGCACCAGTGCTTATAAACAGGACTATCCCCTACATTGCACTCGTACTTATAAACAGGACTATCCCATACATTGAACCCGTACTTATAAACAGGACTATCCCATCCATTGCACCCGAACTTATAAACAGGACTATCCCAAACATTGCACCCGTACTTATAAACAGGACTACCCCATACATTGCACCCGTACTTATAAACAGTACTATCCCATACATTGCACCCGTATTTATAAACAGTACTATCCCATACATTGCACCCGTATTTATAAACAGGACTATCCCATACATTGCACCAGTACTTATAAACAGGACTATCCCATACATCGCACCCGTACTTATAGACAGGACTACCCCATACATTGCATCCGTGCTTATAAACAGGACTATCCCATACATTGCCCCCGTACTTATAAACAGGACTACCCCATACATTGCACCCGTACTTATAAACAGTACTATCCCATACATTGCACCCGTATTTATAAACAGTACTATCCCATACATTGCACCCGTATTTATAAACAGTACTATCCCATACATTGCACCCGAACTTATAAACAGGACTATCCCATACATTGCCCTCGTACTTATAAACAGGACTATCCCATAAATTGCTTTCGTACTTATAAACAGGACTATCCCATACAATGCTTTCGTACTTATAAACAGGACTATCCCATACAATGCTTTCGTACTTATAAACAGGACTATCCCATACATTGCGCTCGTACTTATAAACAGGACTAACCCATACATTTCACCCGTACTTATAAACATGACTATCACATACATCGCACCCGTACTTATAAACAGGACTAACCCATATATTGCTGTCGTACTTATAAACAGGACTATCCCAAACATTGCACCCGTACTTATAAACAGGACTAACGCATACATTGTACCCGTACTTATAAACAGGACTATCCCATACAATGCTTTCGTACTTATAAACAGGACTATCCCATACAATGCTTTCGTACTTATAAACAGGACTATCCCATACAATGCTTTCGTACTTATAAACAGGACTATCCCATACAATGCTTTCGTACTTATAAACAGGACTATCCCATACAATGCTTTCGTACTTATAAACAGGACTATCCCATACAATGCTTTCGTACTTATAAACAGGACTATCCCATACAATGCTTTCGTACTTATAAACAGGACTATCCCATACAATGCTTTCGTACTTATAAACAGGACTATCCCATACATTGCGCTCGTACTTATAAACAGGACTAACCCATACATTGCCCCCGTACTTATAAACAGGACTACCCCATACATTGCGCCCGTACTTATAAACAGGACTATCCCATACAATGCTTTCGTACTTATAAACAGGACTATCCCATACATTGCGCTCGTACTTATAAACAGGACTAACCCATACATTGCGCCCTTACTTATAAACAGGACTATCCCATACATTGAACCCGTACTTATAAACAGGACTATCCCATACATCGCATCCGTGCTTATAAACAGGACTATCCCATACATTGCTCTCGTACTTATAAACAGGACTAACCCATACATTGCTGTCGTACCTATAAACAGGACTATCCCATACATCGCACCCGTACTTATATACAGGATTATTATACCTCTACTTTATTTACTCTATATAAAAGTGATTGGTTAAATCGAATATATCCCCACTTTTGCCTGACTGTGTTTTAGTCATGTGTGTTAGTCTGGGAACTAAAACACACCTACACTCGGGTGTTTCCGCCGAGCCAATCAGGCGAGAGGTGGGCGGAGCTTGTTACCGAACTCGGAACCGACGCGCGAGGTGGGCGGAGCTTGCTACCGAACTCGGAAGCATTTTTGGCTCTATTGTGATCTACAGCTTATGGTTTACAAATAATTTCTAGTTAAAACTATATCTCCAGTGTGTATATATCGGTATAATAAAACGGTTAAATGATGGGGTTGAGGGATGTTAGCAAGTTTCTAGTGTCCCTTGACCATGCCTATTTCCCTTGGCTTCGCCTCGGGAAATAGACCTGGTCTCGGGACACCAGAAACTTGCTATATCCCTCAACCCCATACTTTAACTGTATACTATCCCATACATCGCACCCGTACTTATATACAGGATTATTATACCTCTACTTTATTTACTCTATATAAAAGTAATTGGTTAAATCGAATATCTCCCCCCTTTTGCCTGACTGTGTTTTAGTCCTGTGAGTTAGTCTGGGAACTAAAACACACCTACACTCGGGTGTTTCCGCCGAGCCAATCAGGCGAGAGGTGGGCGGAGCTTGTTACCGAACTCGGAAGCGACGCGCGAGGTGGGCGGAGCTTGCTACCGAAATCGGAAGCATTTGGCTCCATTGACATCAAAAGGGTATTCGGGACTTGAAGCTATACAGCTTATGGTTTACAAATATTTTCTAGTTAAAACTATCTCTCC
>NW_018404837.1:187596-192172 GCF_002113885.1 Mizuhopecten yessoensis | reverse complement strand
CTTATAAACAGGACTATCCCATACATTGCACCCGTACTTATAAACAGGACTATCCCATACATTGCACCCGTACTTATAAACAGGACTATCCCATGTATATTTGACCGACTGCTAATGAGATTAACTTAAGGCGTCTAGCTCCATAAGTATTCAGCTGATGTTGGAGGTGTTTAAGCCTTTAAGTTTTCATAAAGATCAATAAACCACGGTTCTGGTATCCTATTATGATAAGTACGTCATATATGTAATAAACGATTAACATAAGTCTGACCGTGGTAACTGGTCTTGTTAAGATTTTACTAATTAATATATAGCCTTGATGTTATTGACTAGAAAATCTGCCAAATATCTACCCTGCGAATTAATTAATCGTTCTGGAAATTTGCCTCATCACGTTGACCAAATAACTATTAGAAACCTATATAATGGTGTTACTGATAGGCACAACAAAACATTCAATGAGTCAAGGATAGTTCTTTGATAAGAGAACGAAACATAGGTTTTTCTTCGATAAGTTACGGTAGTGATTTGCAATTCATTAAAATAATAAATAAATTACACTATTAATATGAATACCCCAGAATCTTTTATATCACTTTCCTTAATATTCATCACGTAATCCTATAAATGTCCTCCAAACAAAGCAATACAAACGTTTCTTTGAGAAACACCAATAAAGATATAGCTTGGCGAGTTAATAAAATTGGTTTCTCCGAATATATCAGTGCTGACTAAGGTAATATGTACTAGAGACAGGAAAGTCAAGTGCACTGAGGATATGGAGGCTATCAAATGTATCATTATGTATTGGTGATAATCCGACAGGAGAAATGTCATAGGAGGCCGAGGTAAATGACTTTATCACAGCAGTGAGCCAGGCGTAACACAAAAAATAATGAATTGATGATGAATCGACACACAAAGCTACAATACCAAGGTATTCAGGTACACAGGATGGCCGTTATAATCTCTCACACCACAATGATCAAGCACAAAGAAATAAATAGTAATTTACATTAATTTTGGTATTTAAAAGTAGCGCCTTTATGTGTTACCTGTCTCAATGAACAAGTACAGTTTTGTGCTTTTCGATTTCAGTTTCTGGACAATAACGCTTCGTGAAGTACATGAAATGGCCGGTTGAAAGGGGTGGTAGGTAATTAGGACTCATGTGGCTCGAAAGATAGTTTGAGAGAAAACCTCTGCCCATTTGTGTTTGAAATGACATCCAAACAGATCCCAGAAAGTTTCCAGATTTAAATATAAGCGCTGATGTAGCAGTCGCTAGTAATCGATTTTATTACAACGGAGGATATCTCCCAATGTTTGTATCCTATATGTGGCTTAGATAGTCTTTCGCATTCTGAATTTATCAATATACTGTTTGTCCGACATTATACCCAAGAGTAAAAAGTCGGTATGTCTGACATTACATGACACAAGATGCACAATGTACTATATCATAAATATTCACATGAACGTGGAATAAAGCTCAAAGTGATTTAAATGGCATGAAGGAAACTTCACAATATCAGACATACTGTAAGACGATTGTAAATAAAGATTCTTCTTAAAACATCTGTTAGCTCAGTGTAAGTATTGCATCATATACAAGTACATAGTGTTCGCTGTCTATTTCACTGAGATTTTAGAGCTTTATAATATTCCACATACCAAATGTCAATATGATACAATCGCCGAATTATTCTATGAAAACACCAGAACCAGAAACTTTTATTTATTCTATTCTCATCGAGTCATTCCGTTGAAGTTCCAAGGATTATTACCAAAATCGAATGCTATGTTGGTTTACTTTCGTCGCCAAATCGTCACAGGAAAACTCAAGGGACTTTAATTTAAACCAAATACGATATTTTTTCTCTTTTTGAAACAGCTGCAAATAGTCATCCAAAAGTCATTGTCCTCGTACATGGACACACGTTATCATTGATGACGTAGGACGTATATTTTTACTTGCAAAAGATAGAGATTTCTACGTTGGTACCTTTGGGACATGCACAATATTATTTTCAACATTATTTAACTCGAGCGCTCGACATAATTTATTATTCGAGTGCTCGAGACAATTAATGCAGAATATAATATTGTGCATGCCAAAACTGTACCATCGTATATTGAAGTGGTTATAATAATAATATAAGTGAAAGGTATTTCAAGTAGGTTCACTGAGATTTTACTAAATGCATGAGAATTAGTCAGGATTATGATAGAATTAACTATATATTTCACTCCTATAAATGAACGCAATAATGGACAGGCAGTGTTCGTAAACGAAACGTTACTTTTTGATGACAGATAAAGAGAGGGTATGGGAGTGTGGTGGCTGAGTGGTTAATGCGTTTGACCGTCTACGTTAATAAGCCCACTGGGTCGGAGCTCCAAGGCCTTTGTGGGGCAGTCGCCAGGTACTGGCCGCAAGTCGGTAATATTTCTCTGTGTACTCAGGTTTTTCTCCACTAAAAACGTCGCTCGTCCTTGGTTTAGTTTGGTTTAGTATTGTTTAACGTCCTATCAACAGCTATGGTCATTTAAGGGCGGCTGGCAAGTCCTTAGATGACCATGCTATTAATACGTCCGTTTTCGAGCCTCAGAAACGGAGAATGTGAATATTATACCAGAAGTATTAGGCGTATAGTACTGATTCAGAAAACGCACAGCATATTCTTCAACATTTTCTAAGGTTATTTCAAAATAACAATTATCCCAAACCAAACAGGAGCAACGCCATCTCCCCTTTAATATAATGAGATATCTCCCCTTTTTTAGAGTTAGAGCAATTGGCGCCTCGGCATAATTGAAAGTCATACATAAGTAAACAAACTTAAGTTATTAATGAGAAACCTAGGTGGCCTGCACTTTTAAAAAATGGCTATCGTTATAATCTAAGCTTGACATTTTTCAAGTAGGTTTAATGTTTGTCGTAAACATAACACTTGATAGATTAGCAGGATTATTATGGAATTAAACTGCATGTGTGTTTCTTCTTCCGAGAAACAAAAATGTGTAAGAAAGACGTAATTCGAACTCAAAAACAAAACAATTTTGGCAAACCAAAGGAACGATTCACAACCTTGGGAAAATAACTTTGACAGTAAGAATAATAGATGTTACGTCACAAATGAAAGTTATTTGCTATATGAAAGAACATTTTGAAATTATATACAAAAGTATAATGAGACAATTTTGATGAATACATAGTATGATACATGTTACGTTCATCATGAAACTGATTTAGTTTCGCTAAGAGTTGAGATAAATTTATCTTGAATCGAAATAACGATTGTTTCATAGAATTATTCAATTGTAACACTGAAGTCTATGCGAACCTATTGTGATGGGGATTGGGATTCAAATAAGTAAAGTATATACCTTGGTAGCCATGGCCGTATCTATTGTCACAGAAACAAACATCCTACACGGGAACGCACACCAGTAGCGACATCATCTAAACAACAATTGCGTCTGCATTGGCGGAAGTCGATAACCGAAGTCTGGTGATAGGGAACGCCATATACCGGAAGTGTCGCCATTATTGCCATGATAATGTCTAAATTATCAGCCTTATACTCGTTGTAATAGGCGACAATTTTCCCATCTCGCTAAATTCACAGAATTTAACGTTCAATGACAAAACGTAAAATGTACATTGTCAATTGCTTTAATGTGCCATTATATTGAAAAGTATTTAATGAAAATATTTTGATAGATGTCAACATCTTATCTGATGGTGACCGAGTCAATGGGGCTGGGGCTGAAACACAATAGCATGTAATAAGTAACAAACGATAATCTACCTCAAACAATAATCCGAAACACATCAAGGCCTTTGGTAAATAAGAGCAGCGTATCATATTAATTACAGCATCAAAAACATGGCATGGAACCATTTAAACCGCGGTCACCGGTTCGATCCAGTTTCAGAACATTACCGTTAGGTTGATACGGAAAGTGGATTATCATGGCTTATAAACTAGATCCAATATGGCTATGTCTGACATCAGATTGTGGGCAACATAATCTATATATTTAGATTACCAAGTGCAAGAGTACTCGATATGCAAACGGCTGTCCCATTTAAAACCCGCCTGTTTTAGCAATAGGATACGCAATGTAGCCATTAGCTCTATCTGTGTCATATGTGCATTGATGAAAAACTCTAGCATTTATATTTAAAACCAGGTGAATATTTTACTTGAGTATTTTTTATTTAAGAAAACGAAAATTAATCAGTTCTCCGCGCTATTGCAAAATTGAGTAGTCGACGAAAAACCTTGTTTTTTCCTAACGTATAGCGAGACGCTGCAGGACTCTTATCATTATGCAAGTGACGAGCAAATACTTGATGCTACCGTTTAACCAACAGGTTGTAATTGTATAGTAGTAGTAGTAGTAGTAGTAGTAGTAGTAGTAGTAGTAGTAGTAGTAGTAGTAGTAGTAGTAGTAGTAGTAGTAGTAGTCGTAGTAGTAGTAGGTAGGTAGGTAGTAATAGTAGTGTAGTAGTAGTAGTAGTAGTAGTAGTAGTAGTAGTAGTAGTAGTAGTAGTAGTAGTAGTAGT
>NW_018404837.1:105935-186722 GCF_002113885.1 Mizuhopecten yessoensis | reverse complement strand
GTAGTAGTAGTAGTAGTAGTAGTAGTAGTAGTAGTAGTAGTAGTAGTAGTAGTAGTAGTAGTAGTAGTAGTAGTAGTGGTAGTAGTAGTAGTGGTGGTAGTAGTAGAAGTAGTAGTAGTAGTAGTAGTAGTAGTAGTAGTAGTGGTAGTGGTAGTGGTAGTGGTAGTTGTAGTAGTAGTAGTAGTAGTAGTAGTAGTAGTAGTAGTAGTAGTAGTAGTAGTAGTAGTAGGTAGTAGTAGTAGTAGTAGTAGTAGTAGTAGTAGTAGTAGTAGTAGTAGTAGTAGTCGTAGTAGTAGTTAAAGTAGTAGCAGTACAAATGTAGTAGTAGTAGTAGTAGTAGTAGTAGTAGTAGTAGTAGTAGTAGTAGTAGGAGGAGGAGGAGGAGTAATAGTAGAGGTAGTAGTAGAAGTAGCGTTAGTTAAAGTAGTAGCAGTACAAATGTAGTAGTAGTATAGTAGTAGTAGTAGTAGTAGTAGTAGTAGGAGGAGGAGTAATAGTAGAAGTAGCGTTAGTTAAAGTAGTAGCAGTACAAATGTAGTAGTAGTATAGTAGTAGTAGTAGTAGGAGGAGGAGGAGGAGGAGTAATAGTAGAGGTAGTAGTAGAAGTAGCGTTAGTTAAAGTAATAGTAGTACAAATGTAGTAGTAGTAGTAGTAGTAGTAGTAGTAGGAGGAGGAGGAGGAGGAGTAGTAAAAGTGTTTGTACATGTAATAGGAGTAGTACGTAATGTAGTGTAATTGTAGTAGTAGTTGAACGATTTGAATTCGATAGAGAAACACATAACAGTGGTGTTTGCATATGAATAGAATCGAACAGCTTTTAGATCGTTAACATTTCTTCCTTGGTTACTCTACGATTGCGATTTTAATTATGACAGGATTCTTTATTCTTTATAGCCGGGTGAATCTTCAAGGCCTATTTTCCGATATGGTATTGTATATGTTAAAAAATCTATCCGGACGCTATGGTTACCGGGTAAGTACTGAACCAAATCACGAATAACTAGAAGCTTATATTTTATTAATATCATTAACGACGTATATTTCTTTAGTAATATACTCTGTGTATATGTTGTTAATGAGCAACAGAAGTCCGCTAATAAAAATTGGATTCTCTCGTGTCACACACAAGTCAAAGTTGATTATGCGATCATTGGGCGGTGTCTGTATCAAATTAGGTCAACGGAAATTTCCATTTAACGAGTACATTTTACCTAATTAACGATATTAGACTTATCTCGATGAAGTTATAGTATTTCGTTCACTTATTGATATTATAAATATGCACAAGAAACAAATTTGTCTTCTGTGTAAAATTCTTAGTATCATAGTCTTTGGTCACTGTTCGAAAAAACGCATTATATCATAAAATAATAGGAGTTTCTTAACGTGATGTATTTCTCTACGACATGCATATGTATATATTCATAAAGTAACAGTGTCAGTTTGAATAATCAATGATAGCTATGCGTTGTATTATCGGTTAAAATATACAACTGTTGTATATATAGATCCCATTTACATGAAATTTCACCGATATACATTTTAATCAGTTCATTTCATTCACCTTAATCGTATAATAATACGCAAACGACACAATGGATGCTATGCAAATGTCGGAAATGGATCTTTTCGGGTTACATTTGACACGGAATAGTAATTATGTTTACGTAGGATCAATTGACCAATAATCAGCAGTGAAATAAAAAGACTGTCAAAACAATTATATGGCATTCAGTTTGCCATACCGACATGTTCAAACAGAAATATTCACTTACAGAATGTATTTGTTGAGTGAAAAACAAACAGGAGACAATGAAAAATAAACCATTGAAATGGCCATGATCAGATACAAATAAATACCTTCATGAAAGTATCAAATATGTGCCAGTATTTGTTGGTTGGCGGGTTTTAACTAATTACACATGACAATATCGAAGATGGCCAAGCACGTGATTATAATAGTATCGTTATCACAAATGAAAATATCTGAGATGTCCCAGCACGTGATTATAATAGTATCGTTATCACAAATGAACATATCTGAGATGTCCCAGCACGTGATTACAGGTGCCACTTGATCATACATAAAACATAAACGATTTCAACACCTGTCGATTCCACCTTTATCATACACTTGGTTTTTAGGAGATTAATTATTGGAAATTTGATATGCTATTCTCGTCGAGTTATTCAATGAAAACGCTAATACATCCTATCTTTCTCTTATTCCACCAGATACGTGGATTACGTTGTATAATAATTAACGCTAGGGAGAGCTATACAAACACACACAGTAATTACTTTAAAACAGGTTAACACGGTAGAACACATAAATCCGCTATGTTTTTTTTTTTATTCCTGTATTATCAGATGTGAATTTTTCTTGCTTACAAATTTCCCCTTTTCGTTGGATTTGCGGATCTCTTTACTGCGAATCATAATAATGATATTATGGCGACATTTACCAAGTGTACAATATTCCTCAGCAGTATGTATTCAGCGGAATAAAACTCATTGTTTAAAATCAATATTAAATAGATGGATCATCAGATAAGAACAAAATAAAGTACTAAATTCAAAAAAGGAATGGGAAATTGTTTTAATGTTTTTCTTTTTCATGTTCAATAAAACAGTGATTCACAAAGTGAATTACTAAAGAGATGTTTACATTATATTTGTTTACCTTAACCCCCCAGGAGATAGATTAATAGGAACACACAGTTCTAATACGAGTCTACAACTAAATACATACAAATCATTAAATATTTTTATTGATAATTCAAATAACGACAAGAGAAAAAAAATCTTACCATTCTTTAGAGGTTTGAATAAATCTGATTTCTTGCGGAACCATGGTAATATTCGTCCTATTTCTGCCTCCGTGCGGTCCTTCGGGTTCTTGTTGATAATGGCGATAACCTGATCATAGATGTGGGAAGCCATGTCACCAGACGGCATCTTTGACGTAGAATTGGTTTGGATGGCGCTGTCCGGTAAATGGGAAATGTCCACCCCTGAATACAAAGAGAACTTTCTCATTCTGACGGATGAAGTGGAACCAGATTGAATATTCATAATATACCGTTAATTAAAGCTTTTCTTGTCGGTCCAGCATCAATACATAGTGACTTCTCCCACGAGGTCTGCTATTTACGTGATGTTGTGTAAATACAAGATTGAGTTCGGCTTAAAACAATATATTAATATATGTATAACTGAAGTAG
The DNA here is from genome assembly GCF_002113885.1 of Mizuhopecten yessoensis. Classification (NCBI taxonomy): domain Eukaryota; kingdom Metazoa; phylum Mollusca; class Bivalvia; order Pectinida; family Pectinidae; genus Mizuhopecten; species Mizuhopecten yessoensis. The sequence goes on along the minus strand of NW_018404837.1, from coordinate 183,497 downwards.
TAGTCCACAAAGGCAAATGGAAGCAGAACTGATGTAAACACAACGGGTATGTATCTAAGCTCAGTTTCAATATGTAGTAGAAGTCCACTTTGTCAAAAGCATGGTTTGATGATGGCATTGTAAATATCAAAACTAAAATCTGTTTATATCAGTTCCGTTACGTCAGTTCTCTTGTAAAACCATTTGTCACAGTTTCAACGTTAAGAAATATATGTCAGCTGAATAACATATTTCAGTTTGAAGTGGGATGTGTCCGACTTAAGCCAAGATTTATGGTTATGGAACGTCGCTGTTGTAAGAACAACAGGGGCCCTTTATCGTCGAGACAGTAATACTCAGTGTCTCCTCTAAAAGCTATCGTATCAGCTTTGCCGTTACGTGTAACACATTCGTCTGTATAAGTGTGCATTTACACCTATATCACATCTCTCGTTAATCCATGTTAGCAAATTAATAGGATAAATGCAATCTTTCTTTAAAAGTCTACATCGATACAAAAGAAAAGCAGACTGGAACAGATTTAATATTTATATAAATTAGGACCTTGCATACAAATCTGAATCTCTTATTGTGTATCAAAATAGCGAAAATAAAGACATGAATGAGAGGATAGCATAAATATGCAATCGAACAAAGAACATGTTCGTTCTTATAGCTATCATGTCACATTTATCGTTTTGAAATGTGCTAATAATACAATGATTCTATAAACAATATTAAAGTTGTTTTGTAAACACATCATGTTTACAGTGTAACTATTTTAAGCACGTGGCCATTGATACTTCAATTTCTCCAATGTTGTGTTGACGTGTCTCACATCACAAATATCCACATAAGTGTACGTGTACAATTCATCTGACGCATGGAACAAACTATAAAGCAATATTAATGAAACACAAGCCATAAAAATTCAAAACTCAACTGAAAATGAACACAAGCAACACTCATTTTAACGAAAACGTTTCTTAGGGCGCAGAAACATCAGCATTCTTGACAACAGGCTAGGGAACAGACAAAGCTCTCGATCTTTGTGCGATTGTGGTATTCCTATAGAAGGTTGTGAACGTTTCCGTTTACAGAGTCCAATATTGACCTTTAAAGGAGCACATATTAACCCGACTTCCACTTATATATCAAACCATAAACAATTCATCTAATTTTAGTGACAACGACCTAACAAACGAACAAAATATCTGTAATTGCAGATCGCACTCCTGCACAAGATTAGACCTAATGTATCACGCTGCATGTCGTTAAATGAAACATGATCCCAAAAGAATTGGGGACTTAATTTGGTGTCTTCTCTTTAGATGACATTATTGAGACCGAAATTGATCTGCTGTCCCTATTGCAAGACTTTAATATGTCTTTTATTCACTTTCCTGCCCTTTTTGACGATGTCATCATAGTCATCTGTTCTTATATGACCTTATTCTTAGTGGTTGCGAAGACGTTAAATCTTAAAGAAGCAATATTGCAGATCTGCAAAAGTTCATTTCGTTCACTAAGCGTTTGGACAACCAATTCGGTTCTGCCTTTTGAATCAAGGAACACAATCTTCCTATTCTCCAACCGTCCCCTTTACCTGCCATACAATCCTATAGCAAACCAAAAATAAAATTTCTGGAATTCTACAGTTTCTCTATCTTATCACACTTATACTCGTGACAATTAAAATAGTGTGTACCTTACGCAAGCTATTGCTATACAAACATGTATTGTCAACTTTCATTCCACATTAAACCCGATTCGTGCTACCATACGGACTTGCAAGAATGATTCATATAATATGATAGAATTTGTATCATAACTTTCCTTGAATTCAAATTACAAATGCTATCACTACAGAATTGCATATAACACAGTATTAAACAATATCTTTGCATGGAGGGAACGTAATTAAGATGTTGACAATAAATCTAAACCAAACTAAAAATTAAATGTTCACGTTGATATACACATACAAAGTGATATGCAGGCTACTTTTACAAACCAATCAATAACGGGTTTAGATTACTCAGAAAGCAAATTATACATAAAACTTGTGGAACCGACATTGAATGAACCGTGCAGGCCAAACGCTAGGATGTACAACCTTCGTGTGAAGTGGAACTCCGTCTGCTCTTTATAGATAACATGGTGGTGGTAGGTAGATTAGACTCCCGTGGAATACTGCTGTAGCAGACCCCTCTGTCCAGCATTGATTAGCACACTATGGTCAGCTACACTATAGCCTGATAAGTGCTGGGTTGTTTTTGATTTATTTACACTGAATTTAACAAATAAGGATTAAAAGTTCAGCCTATTGATCTGACATATAATCTAGCTTTACGCATACTGGATAGGACACCGGTTCAAGTGCATTACCAATGACCTACCGCCGTACAGAATTTGTCAATTTTTTGCTACACAACTTAAACTGTATGACGTCGGTGAATGACAAACATAACTTTGAAATTAACAATAAAACCTTTCTATAAAGACCGGATTTATGTAGAGAACAGCAGTATATATCGACAGGCTGTCTTCAAAATATCTTAGATAGTGCTTTCTATAGCGGAACACACTGTGTATAAAACCCCTTGTTTATTCAGACCGATTTTACTATCTCTCTTTAGCGGTCCTTATGGACATGTGTAATATATCTATGAATCCACCAAAACACATCCATAATTTGAACAAATGTACAATACATTGTCAAACATTACTTTAAATATATTTGGATATTCTACAAAGCTGTATACCATGTTGTTCATCGAGATGTATGCTATTGTATAACGAGGTACTCTGGTCTAGTGAAATATTCCCACTTCACTTGTGAATTCCATATTCGTCCAGTGTTCATTTCGTCATTCACATAGTAGAACCGTTATATATATTTGTACATTCGCCCACGTGGCGAACAGTGAAATGGTTAAAATGGAGAAACAACCACTTTGTATCAATAAAAGAGTGTACTAAAAGCAAAACAACCAATCATAATATTACATTGCTAACCCTTTCTAGATTATCCTTTTACTACCATTCCTAAACGGAAATACGTTTCCGTGTCTTTTCTTAACCATTGGATATTAAAACAAATGGTTAACACCCGTTTTTGTGTGCAACTATATATTAAGTTGCCTAATCGTCATCGTGGTACATTGTCTCTTCTATGTATCATAAGGGAACCCGAATTATTTCTATAGTTAAAGTTATGTTCAATACAAGCTATACTGACTGAACAAGGTAGAATGGTAGGTGTCTCAAGATAGACAGAGAATATACAGGTTGCACAAAAATTGTCGAACGGAGAAGGCGAAAATCAAAACGGTTGCAGTTGGTATAGCACACCTGTTCTTGTTTCTAAATCCTTAAGCAGAGCGAAGAGACACAAATCCCTGTGATGCAGCCTTGCATCGAATGCATCGCCTCGTACAATCATATAGTTGGATACTTACGTTTAGTATTTGTCCAAATCTACATGTGTTTGTGTAGGTAAGATTGTTCAAAGAAGATCAATGACATGACGTTACATAATATATAAAGTGGTATCACTCTAAAACGTTTAAATTGATAACATAAACAATGGTGGATTGTCAATCATTGCAAAACATTGAAAGGAAAACTTCTGGAAACCAGGGTAATTGATAAAGCCATTTCATTGCCGTTTTATACGAGTGTAGCCGTCAATAGTCAAATTGAGATGCATAGATGCCAATATACACAAGGGTTGGGGTTATTGATATCAAAAGCTGTGTTTATTAATTTCGAGATTTCCTTCATAACCGGTATTTTGAGTTCACTCAAGAGGTCATTGATTGTTGCGGGTACACCGATCAGAACGAACAATACCCGACCTCTATGTACAAACAGCTTAGACATGTCGAATGGGTGGATCACACAAAGTCCCTCTACACTCCGCTGTAGGTAATCCTGGGCACGGGACAAAAGGCTATACAACCAACTGTGTGTCACATGTAGAGGGATTTCTGACCGAGACACAGTAACAGAAAACCAATTATTGTTCGATATATACGAGCTGAAAATGACTAGTAAGGTTCTCTTCGACGAAGAAGAAAGCTGGTATGCTGGTAAATAGGAAAATGAGTTGAAAGTTCGTGTATATCTGAACTTATACAGCTTGAAAAAGGCACCGGTCGATCTGGAATCGTTGCGACACGTTTAATACGTACATTGTTTGTGTATAAAGTAAAACTTTGATATTACATATTTCTAAAACTGATGAATCTTATTGAAGTATTTCAGAATTTAATTATAATCTATTTTAGACGTTCACAGAGTACAGCAAAAAAGGTGATTTTTAACATGAATCTCAGACGTAGTGAATTAATTCAAATGCAACATGCACTACATAAACACAAAAGTCTGTGTGTCAACGAGCGATTCTCCTAAGACGTTCAAAGTTCAATTAATTCAAATGCAACATGTACTACATAAACACAAAAGTCTGTGTGTCAACGAGCGATTCTCCTAAGACGTTTCCAGTCTGCATTCCTCGTTGCTGTTGCACTACACATAAGACAAGGTTGCGAGATATTTGACATCATGTGACTACTGGGTTACGCATGTAGTACACTAACATGATGTGTGGTATTCGCGTCATAGTTCGTGTATAAACACCAAATGTGACGTTGTAATTTAATGAGCAGACATGACATGGCTGCAATAAAAGCAACAGACAGGAATTAAGATGACTACGTTAAGTTACCCCTAAGAAAAGTGATATGATTTAATTTTAACTTTGTTTCCAATTAGTTTCCTTAATCTAAAATAACACAAATCCGTTGTCGTTATCATATACTGTACATTGTATGTGCAGTAGTATTTTGTATTGATTTTGTATTGAATTTTTTAGGATTTAATATTTTTTATATTATATACCATATGTACAGGAGATGTTATTCCCTATATCGAGTTATTAATAAATGAATCCTATCCTTTCCTTCCTGGGGTGACTTGCGAAAGACTTTTCACATAACGAGCATGCACATTCTTTAGCCAGACTGTCTAAACAATGACTTTGAATAACAATACATTGATATAAACAGCATCATCCGCATTAAAAATTGCTATTAACTGATCACAATTGCATATTAAGAAATCGATATTTGTTACTATCATCGACATTCAGAATTGATATCAAGCGATCACAATTGTGTATTTAAAAATCGATATCTGTAACGTCAACGTTATTTTGAAAGGAATGTGTGATAACAGCAGAGGTTTGCCAATACTGTCTTAGCAATCTGATCTTATAGCCAGGACGTTCACCATAATGTCATACCTGTTTTCATGTTTAGCACAAGGCAAACCTCGCCGTTTGTGTGTAGTGGAAACCTATTAATTTAATGACTTTGACCTTGATCAGGATGTAAAAGCATATATTTAGCTTAGATTTGAACTATAGTGATGAAAACGCACAGCTTGTTGTGAAATGAAGACATGTAGTCATCAGGTGACAAATGTAAGCACGGGCGCGAAAGGAAAGCCCAGTTCAAATAATTATATGCTATTGTGATGTATCACTGTGGCGTATTGATAGGATTTTATAATTTACCGTGGCATTATACTAGATTTTACGGCATAGAAATATAGCGTTATAGCATTTTTCACTGTGGATAACTGGCGTTGTAAAAGGGATTCACTGTTTATTATTTTGGCGTGATAGCAGAGTTTCTATGCGGAATGCTGTGGCATTATCATGGGTTTTAAGCATGCAGTACTGTGGCAGTGTAACATGCGTTTACTATAAGATCGACTATTTGGCTAAACGTATTTGTATCAACAGCTAAGTAACTTTGATAGTGTGAGTGAAAACAACGTTTTACTAAACTGAAATTGAACCTGAACACGAAGGATTTCAAATCGACAACAATCAGACAACAAACAGTTAGATAATGTACTATAGATTAAATTTAAATCAAACTTTATAGATTTAACAACAATTGTGAAACAAGTTTCTTAACAAATATTAATCACACTAGTTGACACGGATGGTAGCGCATAAGGGGTCTTAATGTGGAAGGACACCGGAGCACCTGGAGAAATCCCACGTGGTTTGGGAAGGTGACCCAATACCATTTCAAATCCGATCGGGCAGTCGAACCCTGGTCACCTTGGTGAAAGGCGAGTGCGCTTTCCACTGGCCAACCGATCACTCTATACAGTAATACTATAATATGCGGTGATATCGTTGATATCATGTAACTGGAATATATATGAAACAACTGATTTCTGACATTTAAAATTCAATGTATTCACGTATATTAAAGTAATATAAAAACAAAGTAAAGAAAACCACAGACACACATACACACATAAAGAAAAAAAAGAAAACAAGAAGGCATCATGTACCCTAAAAATATTTCTTGTAATACTCATGGTACAAACCTTCACTCAGCTGGTAGACAGACAGTCCCTGAGATAAGTCGTAACCTTTTTACTGAGATTTATTCTGGCACAGTTTGCATGGAATACTAGTTAAAGAAATTAATGATATGATGTAGCCAAAGGATATTCATTTATAACTTCATGAAGGGTTTTACTCATTTATACCTTCCACCCCCTTTTTCACTCTGTGCTGTAGCTGTATGTCTACGTACATTGTATGTTTAATGGGGTATTTAGTCAAATAACACCCTTAAAATCGATTAGATACTGAAAATATATAACTCCTAATGAACATTTACGTAGTTGATCATGGCATGACCTGAAGCCAGCGTCCAATGTGGTCAGTTTCATCTTTTGGGAAAGCCAGTGATAAAAATTGCTACGACCGAAATAGCGCAATATCCGGGCATTTTAGTGAGAAGTAAACATTAAAGTAACCGACAGTGAATCAAATTTCACACATAACACACGCATGTCGCTTTGAATTTACACAATACATCGCAAGCACCCATTATAAGTATCATAATATATAAATCTAATAAATATACAAATAAAAATACAACATTTGATAAAGCGCCCAATCTAGCTAAAATAAGCCACTCTAAAGCGCTTTACAGTTCATAGATATTCAATTTTAATACAGTCAATACAATTAGCATATATATTAATCAATACAATATTGAGGAATTCGCATTAAATAAAGTCGATTATCTGCATCGACTTTATAGAGTTTAAATTCGTTATTTCCTTTCTTTATATTTCAAGAAGTTAGTTTTACGTCATAAGGTGGTCATCTCTCCCGGTGAATTTATTCTCCTGGTATGTTTCGGACCATTATAGACAATGGTTTTTATTAAAATGAACAAAATTATCATATGATATAGTAAAAATGTTCACATTTGTAATTGATGCTTCCTTAATTCCTTAATTCCCTACTTCGTATTTTTAGTGATTGTTGGTCACCATAAGTCTAAGATATATATAAGAAATGGTGGCCATGTATATAATCGTGGCTGGCATTAAATCACATAGGTAAAAACATAGTTAAAACCCTTAATTAAAGCTTCTCTAATTTACAACCTTAATTTAAACTTCTCTAATTTAGGTATACATGTACAATGGTCAACTGCACACAGGATACATAATCCATGTTGTGGAGCGGCGCATCCACGTTTATTAGCTGGGAAGGCTGGTATTTTACTTGAATATAATATGGTTTATGTTTAATCAGTTATTTGGGGAGAGCATTCGTCGCATTTAACAGTGAGGCGGCCAACAAAGTGAATATATTCATACAACGTTTTTTTAATGAAAAAAATACAAATCTTATTTATTTGCATAAAAAACGCTTGTCGCTGATGAACCCGTTCACTATTTTTGATAATTTCCCTTGTTTATGATATCATAACATATGATGACCTGTACGTTCTTTTCATGGTACATCGTCGTCAGCAGTATTAATTTTTCTCATTTTTTTTTAAAGTATGCCTATTACAAAACTAAAACTAGATTCTAACAAGCATACAGGACTTATTCATAGTTCGACATGAATGGTATTTCTTTAAATTTGTTTTTCTACTCTGATCTTTGTATATTTTATTCTATTGAAAATGTATTATATACGAATATTATGATGCTTATTTACATACTTGTATGATAGGTTCCCTCTGAACAATCTGAACAACAGAAGAATTTAAATAACGAGTTTGGATCATTATACAGATACACACGTCTGCCTCTATCTACATTTGTAGTATATGTAGTGTTGCTTTGTAAGCCAGCGCTTTGTTACCGACACGATCGACGCGTTCCGGTCGTCGCCTCCGAATCTCAACAATGTCAAATAAAAATGCGCTATTTGATCAAGTAAAACTTATTTCCACTGGACGTTTTATTTCACTCGTCTTCTTCATGTTCTGATCTCCTGCCAACACCGTTCTACGTAATGAAGCAATGATTTCAAAGATTCTATCTTTAGCTGCAGAGGTATTTTGAATAATTGCTTTTATTCCCTAAAGTATAATCAAAACAATAATCATCGTTAAATTGTAAACAAAGACGTCATCAAATTAAACACCACTTACCTAAAGTGAGCCAACTAACGAACTCTATGTAGCTTGAAAAAACACAATTTATAGAACGATTGATATGTCGATAAGCAGATAGCTGGAGGGATAAATAAATGGACAGACGGATGATGGTATAAATGAATAAATTGACGGACGAATGCTTGGATAAATGAATAAATTAACGGTCAGATGGAGGGATAAAGGTATAAATTGATGGACAGATTGAGGGATTAATTTATAAGTTAACGGACAGACGGATAGATAAATAAATAAATTGATAGACGGATACATGGATAAATGAAACAATTGACGCACGGATAAATGAATACATGACGGACAGACGGATACATGGATAAATGAATAAATGACGGGCGGACGGATGGATAAATGAAAAAATTGACGGTCAGATTGAGGGATAAATGAATAAATTGACGGACAAATGGAGGGATTAATGAATAAATTAACGGACGGACGGATGGATGGATAAATAATAAAATTGATAGACGGATACATGGACAAATGAATAAATCGACGGACGAACAGAGGGGAAAATAAATAAATTGACGGACAGATGGAGGGATAAATGAATAAATTGACGGACGGATGGAGGGATAAATGAATAAATTGACGGACGGGAGGATAAATAAATAACTTAACGAACAGATACATGGAAAAATGAATAAATTGACGGACGGACGGATGGATAAATGAATAAATTGACGGACGGATAAATGGCTTTACGTGTTCACAACAACGGAGGTCACAGGAAGACGTGTCCACAGATGATAGTGACTGACGAACCATTTACAGTGTCATCTCCCTGGACATCGCAGCATAACACCTGTGCCCGTCACATTATTCCTTAACGGCCTAACCATAGGTCAAAAAGGGTAGGAAAAAAACCCCGATAGAGGTCATAAAAGTTAAACTGTGGACAACTGGTATCAACTGGTCTCTTCTGTGTCTGCGGGGGAAAAACAACACAGCAGAAAACCGCCTATTCGTATTGGGCCTAACCATTGTCATTTACTACGGCCATGCAATGCGATACATTTTAATTATCCCCAGTCTACATGTAGGCTTGCTACACTAGATCTTTCCATCAGAAGAATAGGTTTGATGTTTGTCTCTCGTAGAATATGATCCTTACAGTGACACTTAGATCACACATCGCCATTGTTGTCCCCCAAAGTTTAATGACTTCAGCTAATCCCGATCTAAATTTTAGGTTACCGATCTTTGTGGCTTACTTTAACAATCAAAGATGTTTGGATAGGTTAATGAGTGTTTTCATTGACTTTAATGTTGATCAATATTCCTGTATATATAAACAATTGTTTTGGTTATTGAAATAAATTCGTTCATATATCGTAAAAAATGCTACGTTTGCGTTAATTTAGAAAGAAAAAAGTGCGAATTTGTGTAGAGTTTTAATTTTGGTCTTGTAATCATCAGCTTTGTAGTATTTCTTGATTTTAGTTATTGTTTCCTGCCATGTAAAGCTAACCCATTTATTTAACCGTGCAAATATATCTTTTTTGAAAATAAACAAAATAATTTACTGATAGAAATGCGTGGATATAGGAACAATACATGGACCTTAGACTACAAACGAAGATAATTATCATCAACATGTATTTTTTTTTTTTTTTTTTTTAAATTTTCAATAATAGTAACCATATAGACCATTATCAATAATATGAATGTTTCACCGTAACCATACTAAACAACACCACGCAATGATATTTGCTATATATCTAAGTATATTATAACACCTAATAATATTATTAAAACTACATATGTATGATACTCAATTAAGAAATAAATGGCAATAAGACTAATAGAATAATTTGTCTGGACTACTGGTAGCATAGCTGTACACCAACACCGTTATAGCTACTAGATATGAACTTACGCCAATAACCAATAAACAAAGACCAATGTTACAAATTACCAATAACAAATATTCGAACATCTCTCCAGTAATAATAATAAAAATATACAAAAATGTATTAAAGAAAACGATGGTGTCGTGTGCTGTATGACTTACATGTAAAAATGCCACATATGATCACACATGATCAACAATTTTCGTTATAAAAAAAATAACTTACCTGTCTGTGTGTTAAATCCCTGGACTGCCCTGGGTTTCTAATGGCACTGTACAACTGGTATGATATTGACCAGCTGAAAAGTGTATCAGTGCACACAGCACGTCTCCAACCGCATCGTACAGGTAAATCTATAACCGATGCTGGAATAGCAATATAAGAGAAATTTTCAATATCGTTAACTACACTGTTTCCTTATACATAACACAAGAATTACGCCCAGAAGCACGTCTTTGTCTGTTACACCACACCACCTCTATCTATATAGTAACGGTCAGCTATTTCTGTAACCACAGAGACGGACAATCAATGTGTATTTTGAGTATCTGTATTCCCCTTATGGATTTTAAAACGTCTGCTGCGTCTGGTCATAGCGATTTTGATTGAAACGAGCGTCAGTATCAATATATTAAGATTATAGCCGTTCCGTTCAGTACTTGCACCCTGGTTAATGTTATGACTGAAGTACTTCACGACCATTGGTTGATACACACGTGTATTCACGGGATGAGCGATGGATACAGTCTATCCACTCTATGTGTTAATATTTATATACACCGTTTAAAATACAGGCCAACAGGAGCGATTAAATCAATTGAACAATCTTATTTCATATTTTTTATAAAATGAATAAAGTTTACGTTTTATATAAAAAAAAAATCTAGATTTCCCTACAATCTTAATGAATATCGTGAAATCATCCCATCGTGTTTGTAGCACTATTCTACGTTATTTACAACACTGTCGAGTTAATTATTTACGGGACCTTGGTATACATAACAAGAATTAGGCTGCTCTGTAGGACAGACGCTCATACGGTAGTAAAGTCTGAAGCTGTCATCATCTATGTATGTTGATTAAAATATATATCCGACAGGTACTGTTGTTCTCGGATTCCCTCTTGTTTACAGGAAAAAGTAATTTTCAAAAGAGTTTGAGGTAACTAATATCCGCATATGAAGAGTTCGTTTTCTTTGATAGCGATCTCATTGTAGGTTTTCCTTGGAAAGCTGTTTAAAACTTGTATAGAAACGAAAATTAAATTTTCTATAACTATATTTGTGTATATAATATAGTATAGCCCCTGCCCCAACAGTGCAATTCTACTTGAGTAGTGAGAGTTGGAAGAAGCAGGTACATGTACCCCCAACGGTAAAAGTACCGTGAAATATCTACCTGATCACAGTGTCCATGAAAAACACATTTAAGTATCGGACAGAAATCTGTACTTCTTTCTGATAATACTAAAGTGTCCACGGGGGGAAGTAGCCAGGTGAAAGGTTAATTTCTTGAACGTTTCCAATTTTACTGGATCCAGACATAGAAAATTGACCAATCGCAACGATAAACCAACCAAATCGCTGTAGTACATGTACCATACTTTTTTGTGAGTGGTGGTGTTTTGGGGATGGGGTTGGGAGTGTTGAGGTCTGTTGTCCATTGACACTTTTGGAAACTGTACAGCAGCAAACAGATGATTTCTAGGATGATCTGTTGACCAGGGGGAGGTGTATCCAGAGTTTCGGGCTAGGGGGTGGGGTCCGTGAGCCAATTCGACCACGATTCTATCACAGAGGAAGCGTATGAATGGAAAAACCCATTCGATAGAAACTCATAAAATGTATATTAGTTCGGTAATGTTTTATACTTGATTCCTGCGATCGATTTGGCAAGTTCAATTAGAAAGGGAAATGAGTTTGAATCGAAATGTTATCCTATGCGATTGCCTTCGTGAAATGGTACAATGGACATGCTTTAGTGTTTGGAGTTGTAAGGTTAGGTTATATTGGAGATTTAAAGGTCCTCGCCGGGGCTAATATCACACCCACTGATGGGAGCTTAAGGGGACACGTTCGCTAGTATGTCACCCTTTAGTGTGTGCTGGCATATTATAATTGTGTTGATAACAATTAACGGTTATACGTGTAAGTAGTTCTAAATGGTCCTGAAACACTCAGCCATTCTCGTCCTGTTTATATGTATACAAACTACATTGTTTACTGGGCCTTTGTGACTATTTGAAAGTTAAAGGAGATATGCGTGACGGGGTAATTTCAAACATATAAAAGGCCACTCTAAGATTTACATATATCTATGTAAGACCTTTTTAAGGTGGGCACCCGCCGAGTTCTAGAGATATTTCCCAATTTGAAAAATGTAAACTTTTTCTTTTAAAAGATTCATCAAAAATACGTTTTAAACGTGCTGCAACGTTTCAAGACCGATTGGTCCCTTTGTCAACTATGATATTTATAACGTGCTATGGAAGTAAGATACAAAAAGCCACGTCATATATGGCCCGTAAGTGTAAGGCCTGAAAACCAAGGCCAATGAAGTATGCCCATAAAGTAAGATCACTAAAGTAAGATCACCAAAGTAAGGTCAGTGAAGTAAAGTCACGAAGTAACGTCATGATGAAGATCAGCGAAGTAACGTCATGAAGTAAGATCAGTGAAGAAAGGTCATAAAGTAACGACATGAAATAGGATCAGAGAAGTAAGGTCATGAAGTAAGATAAGTGAAGTAAGGTCATGAAGTAAGGCCATGAAGTAAGATCAATGAAGTAAGGTCATGAAGTAAGATCAGTGAAGTAAGGTCAGGAAGTAAGGCCATGAAGTAAGATCAATGAAGTAAGGTCATGAAGTAAGATCTGTGAAGTAAAGTCATGAATTAAGATCAGTGAAGTAAGGTCATGAAGTAAGGCCATAAAGTAAGATCAATGAAGTAAGGTCATGAAGTAAGATCTGTGAAGTAAAGTCATGAATTAAGATCAGTGAAGTAAGGTCATGAAGTAAGGCCATGAAGTAAGATCAATGAAGTAAGGTCATGAAGTAAGATCTGTGAAGTAAAGTCATGAATTAAGATCAGTGAAGTAAGGTCATGAAGTAAGGTCATGAATTAAGATCAGTGAAGTAAAGTCATGAAGTAAGATCAGTAAAGTAAAGTCATGAAGTAAGATCAGTGAAGTAAAGTCATGAAGAAAGATCAGTGAAGTAACGTCATGAAGTAAGATCAGTGAAGTAAAGTAATGAAGTAAGATCAGTGAAGTAAAGTAATGAAGTAAGATCAGTGAAGTAAGGTCATGAAGTAAAAGATCTGTGAAGTAAAGTCATGAAGTAAGGTCATGAAGTAAGATCAATGAAGTAACGTCATGAAGTAAGATCAGTGAAGTAAGGTAATGAAGTAAGATCAGTGGAGTAAGATCAGTGAAGTAAGGTCATGAAGTAAGGTCATGAATTAAGATCAGTGAAGTAAGATCAGTGAAGTAATGTCATGAAGTAAGATCAGTGAAGTAATGTCATGAAGTAAGATCAGTGAAGTAAGGTAATGAAGTAAGATCATGAATTAAGATCAGTGAAGTAAGATCAGTGAAGTAACGTCATGAATTAAGATCAGTGAAGTAAGGTCATGAATTAAGATCAGTGAAGGAAGGTCATGAAGTAAGGTCATGAATTAAGATCAGTGAAGTAAGATCAGTGAAGTAACGTCATGAATTAAGATCAGTGAAGTAAGGGCATGAAGTAAGATCAGTGAAGTAACGTCATGAAGTAAGATCAGTGAAGTAAGGTCATGAAGTAAGATCAGTGAAGTAAGGTCATGAAGTAAGGTCATGAATTAAGATCAGTGAAGTAAGATCAGTGAAGTAACGTCATGAAGTAAGATCAGTGAAGTAACGTCATGAAGTAAGTAAGATCAGTGAAGTAAGGTCATGAAGTAAGATCAGTGAAGTAAGGTCATGAAGTAAGATCAGTGAAGTAACGTCATAAAGTAAGATCAGTGAAGTAAGGTCATGAAGTAAGATCAGTGAAGTAAGGTCATGAAGTAAGATCAGTGAAGTAAGGTCATGAAATAAGATCAGTGAAGTAAAGTCACGAAGTAAGATCAGTGAAGTAAAGTCATGAAGTAAGATCAGTGAAGTACGGTCAGTGAGCTAATGCCTGTGACGTATTATCCTTGATGTCAGGGTTATCTGCATTCATAACAAACATCACACCAGATGTAACCGAGACTGAAATGTATCTACGTCAATCTGGAGCATTGCTTTGCTACCACGAGACAAAAAATACAATTGTGATTATACACCCTACTTTATTTACAATTTCATATTTAGATTCTGAGAAATAATTGTGTTTTCTTTATACCCAAATATAAAATAGTATAGTGAACATGTCCGCACATATTAACGTATGTACCCATAAAATAATCATTATACCCACACACGAGAAATCAATGCAGTTACCTTTTTGTTTTAAAAAAAAGGAACAAATAACGACAATATGATTTGCCTTACAAACGTGAAAGACAGTTGTATTGCATTTAAATAAACAGAATTTAATAGCTTACCATATTTCAAATTCACACGTTTTAAACATCCCAACGGCTTCCTATTAAATAAGATAAACACGTTCGAAGTTCATTTGGCGATTTGACTCTAGAAATCCAATTAATCTTAATCGTTTTTATCTTATTACAAAATACGGACTGAATCAGTAGGCCATATTACTATAACGTACACTAGGGGACATTTTGATCAGATTGACTGGGTGTGTTGGCTTTTGTAAAATAATGAGCATGAAAATATTTAAACCTGATCTATTAAAATTTAAATATGTTTTATTCGAACGGTTTCGATTAATACCTTACCCGCTCTGTATATCATTAAAGTATACTGCGGTATTTGTTAAATATTACTTTCACACTCATAAATTTGTGAAAAGAATTTTGACAGATATTGAAATCTGATGTGACGTGGATTCCATTAACACGGTCTACATCGGGGTTAGGGGATGTTGTTCAGTATTTAGATGTGAATTATTTACCATATCTCAACTATATCTGTCATTTATCAGCGTCATATTCACCCATATAACCCTTTCACTAGAAAGTCAGATCAATATCTTTGTCACCCGATACAAATCCACCATTTAAATACTTTCACTGAGGACATATGTTAATTAGTCATGTATATGTAGCCGTATTACTGCTTACCAACGCATAACGATGGATCCTTTATTTTCGCGGGTAATTTTAGCGACTTTTTTTAATTTGTCTAGTTGATACAGGTGTAGATCGTGAAAGCTGCGAAATTCCCGAAGTGGTTTATGCCAGAGTGTACATTTTCCGGTCAATTATTCGGTAAAAAAAAAAAAAAAAAAATATCATTGCAATTAAATCAATTTGTAAATATTGAATAACTATCCTTTTTGTCTGTTTGAAAAACAATGCTCAGTGTATGGGATCATAAAACAATCGAATGGCTTGAAACCAAAAATATATAAACCAGGATCAACGTACTACTTCCCAAAATTGTTATCATGCATTGGAAACGGGTTGTTTAGACATGATTAAAGCTTTGATAAAGCATTTCGGAAAAGAAAGTCGTACATTGCGGGACTTTTATGAGAAATGATTACGATGAAACAACTAAAATAAAACAGTGTTATGAGTGTACCAATTCAACATGGCTTACACCGGGGTTCGAACCCTGGACATCAGGTTGTTATACTATCGCACGAACCGGTTGAGTTACGTTGTACCTAGTTAACGGAAGTGTCCTGGCCAAACTCAGTTATAACAAAACGGAAGTTACGGGGAGGGAGGGGGTGTTGCTGCATATAGGGGGAAAAGCGCAATGCCACGGGACAGGGATTCATATGTAGCGAGATATGTCGGTTGTAAAAAAGATACATATATGGAACATCTTGTTATCTAAAGCTTTAAAGTGTCGGGTGGGAATTCCGT
The DNA here is from genome assembly GCF_002113885.1 of Mizuhopecten yessoensis. NCBI lineage: Eukaryota > Metazoa > Mollusca > Bivalvia > Pectinida > Pectinidae > Mizuhopecten > Mizuhopecten yessoensis. The sequence goes on along the minus strand of NW_018404837.1, from coordinate 167,182 downwards.
CGAGGTCGTCAACCAGACCCTTTTACGTACAAGTATCACATCCTCATTTTGTATTCTTTGGAGTTCCTATCTGCCTCAGAGTTCAACAATATAGCAGTTCAAATTATGAAAAGAAGTCCAAATTCTCTCTGATTTGGCATTCTTTTTTATTTTCATATTTTCCCATTCTTACCACTACAGAGCAACACTGTTTGAAAAAATGTATTTAAGAGTCAGATCAATACAAAACAGGCATATCCCGTCTCATTGGCACAGCGATCGAAATAGTTCTGGAAAGGATTATAACAAGTCCTATCGATTGGAGTTCTTTGTATGCTTCTGCTGACAGTAAAACGGGTGAAGGAGACTGACATCAATCTGAAATTAAATTTATATCTCATCCTTTCTTGAAAAGAAATAAAATTACAATCAATACATACGGTATAGTACATATACGTGAAATGTACAATTCAGTTTCGCGGGTGAAACGTTTGCAATTTTGTTACTGAACAATTACTTCAATCAAGGGGCCCTTTAGTCCTAACTAACTGCCTATCAAAAGGGTACCGAATTCTTTCGGTTCGTATTTCGCGAATTTTTACGAAGTGCATTATATTTGTGTTATTTCGCGACAGAAGACTGTCAAATATTCGTCGGAGCACACATACGAATTCAATTTATCATCCTTTTCAATGACCCAACAGCCATTTTCTTCGCGATACCGCTATAGCATACATATGCGTTTGGAATGTTCTTTTCAGGGTCAATTTCAAACAAATAGTTTGACCAAGGTGATGAAGAGTACAGTATTCTGGCTGTCTCGAGTGTACGGTATTGTGGCTGTCTCGAGTGTACAGTATTGTGGCTGTCTCGAGTGTACGGTATTGTGGCTGTCTCGAGTGTACGGTATTCTGGCTGTCTCGAATGTAAGGTATTCTGGCTGTCTCGAGTGTACGGTAATCTGGCTGTCTCTAGTGTACGTTATTCTGGCTGTCTCGCATGTAAGGTATGCTGGCTGTCTCGAGTGTACGGGATTGTGGCTGTCTCGAGTGTACGGTATTCTGGCTGTCTCGCATGTAAGGTATTCTGGCTGTCTCGAGTGTACGGTATTCTGGCTGTCTCGAAAGTATATGGCCCCAATGTCGAAGGATATTATTTTGAAATTTTGTTCGAATATTGCGGGAAGAAAAGTAAGCGTATTTACAATACGCAAGGGCCATGCTTATAGTAGCTTCTATTGCTTTTAAGAATCAGTATAATTTGCGTGATTGCGTGTCGGAGCAACAACTTGGTACATATACATGTAGCTATTATTCGTACAAATTTTCATAAAGTTGAAACTGCATTCTTTCTTACACCAACTGCTATCCCTTTGCTCTTTACCCATCTTACTACAGTACGCACGCACGCACGCACGCACGCACGCACGTATGCATGCATGTACTCCTATTTCGTATCAATCGATATAATAAAAAGTGTGCGGGTTAATCCCCAGATCGCTATAGTCCGGGTAGCTACTGGAAACTAGACATTGCATCTTGTCCCTATCATAATGTAAATGCAATCACAGTATTCATTGCTCAAGGTGTTTTCGATTTATGCATACTGGTTTTTGCGGATTCATTCTAAAGGTGTGCCCATGTCTGAGGTCGAACTGCTTCAGTACCTCAGCATATATCAAAGTATTGTATATATGTTCAAATCAATATCGATTTCTTTCTACAGCATTTTTATTAGGTAATATATAAAACGCTTTCGCTTTATATCTTCGAAAGAAGTTTGAGACGCCCATTTTCGGATCTATACATGTAGTGATAAAAAGAAGAATTCCTTATATTTTATGCGTATATAAAATATTTATGATCAATCCGCTTTCAAACCAAGATCGGATGCGTATGGATATTTACAAAAGTTCTATCTCAAAATGATTTATTCCTCAAAATAAGTTTTAGGACTGTTGTGTGATAAATCTATAATTGGCATTTAGGTTTAGACTATCAATCCACTAGGATTAATTAAGGGTACATTTCATGACATTAAGTTATATTTATGAAGCATTATATGGCGGTGAAATGAACAATTATTGCTGCAATCTAGCGGTATTATGTAAGAGGGACCGGAGGATATAAAAACCGGTTACTAAAATACGGACAAGAGACGGTCAAAATCCGGAATAATTTAACCATGCAACGTGTTATATTAAATTTCCTAATTGAAATATGGCTATTAATATTTGCATGAAGTTAATAGTTCCGTTTGAATTGATTAATTGTCAAGCCCAGAAGTGGTATCTATCCCTTACAACTTATTATCTGACAGGTTTATGGAAATGTAATGCCGTCATCCCGTATTTTATATTTATTTTCTGCATGTGTCCCTAGAGGCCGCATTTTGTATCAACGGGTGGTATTTACTGTATTAAGCATTGTTTAGTCCGACCCTTAATGGTCCAAGTTTAGATTTCTAGTCCAAAATACGGGCCGTGGTATAAACTGAAATATTCCAGGAGTTCAATAAACGATTGCAGCTCCACTGCTCAGTCATCCATTCGTTTTTTCATCTTCAAAAGAAGCCTAAATGAAATGGCAATACAATGCTATTACAATCCTATCAGTAGGATTTTATAGTAGAGCGCTGGAGATGGAGCTAAGGCCACCGATATGCCGGCACCTTTTAGGTTGTTTAATATTCAAATATAAGACATGACTTTAAGACATACAGTATGAGTGTTATTTGGGAAAGAACTTTGCTATGTACATGAAGCGTCCAGCTTATGATATTGAAATCATATGATTTTAAAAAGTAACGTCATTCATTGTATCGTCCGGGCAAAACGTCATCACTTAAAAGGTTTTGCGTCGTTCTCGTTTATGCAATTGCTATATGAGCCTACTTACCTTTCCAATCAATCTTGATACAGTCCAGCCTGCATTGTGGTAAAAAAAGGTTGTTCTTGGAGACAAAATTACTGATCGGGTTTCACGTACTCGCAAAATCTAAGGACATGCCCAGCATTGTCCTAAAACCAATAAGCGATTGTGACGTCATTTTAGCGTGACGTCATTTTAATTTGGTGCCTTTCAACGTTCATCAGCCAATGAATCAGATCAATATCAGAATTGTCAGAGAGTGAAGCTTCAGTTCTCGTGGACATATAGTGTTTTACTTCTGATGTTCGTCACGTGATTTTGGCATTGACGCTATTTTATACTTGTCAATGTGACGTTGGGAATTTCACAATGTGCGTGGCTTTAAATCAATCACTCTATATCTCAGGATGGTACAGACAGTATAATTAGCATTACACTGATGACTAATTATAGTATATAACTAATTAGGACTTATGACTAATTGTTACATTTTGTACTTATGACTTTTAAAGAAATATTTATACCTACTACCACTCGCCCCTATAATATGTTTGCGCGTAAGGACATATCAATATGAAGGACTGCTGACAAAATCTTTAAAATTGTGATGTTTAACTTCTTCGTACTGAAAGAGGCTTTAAACAATAATACGCATTTAAACTTGCTTTAACTGCCAATGTGTGTTTTAACTTGCAGCTGTTTAAAAATGAGAGCCGATACGTTTAAAGATAAATTATAAACCGTTAAAACCTGTTCTGTACACTTGTCGTCATTTTAAGTTGGGAATCAGTTATAATACCGTGGGGTGTTTTGTTTCTCACTAAGTAAACAACAGCTATAAATTGACAAGTTTATGTCAACAGCGCACTTTGACACGATATAGACGTTATGTTATTTGCGAGTAGCGACATTTTCTACTCTTCTCAAGCCGCCTATAACTAAATGTATATTCTAGCTTTAAGCTTAAAAAGTTCCCATTCAGTATTGTAAGTTCTTTCACTGAAGACGTCACGTGATGTAGAAATATTGAATAGGTACCTAACCATCCATCTGCCTTATCTCTCGCGCTTCACTTCACGTGCATTCCAATTACCGTTTAATAACGAATCAGAATTAGGGACAGATCTCTGAAGTATAAAAAGAATTTCAATCGAAATGTATATTTAATGACAGTATTCTACAAAGGCCCTTTTCTCAAGCATGATATATCGTAGTGACATGCGGACATCTATCCTTCACACAAACAGGTTTACCATAAAACATGGAAGGGCTGTTCAGATTCACGTTTCTCTATTATTGAACCTTGAAGTAGAGTGTAAACTTTTATTTTATTTTATTTATTCGTAAGTTTAATTTAAATATGTTTATTTTTCGTAGACTATCTAAAATCAATACTGCGAATTTGAACTACAGGTATAATTTATTCCATACAGTAGTTCGGCAACATTTAGGTGACTGCATGTAAAATATGAGAGTACATTTGCAATTATTACGCGATTCTACATTGGTTAATATACATGGCCTTGTACATGCTGCCCAAACTTGAGTATTGCGAACTCTTAGATATGGAATCGGTGCTTTGATTCCGTAGTTGATTGACCGTTTTAAGTACATGTACAGTAAGCCATGTTTTATCTGGAGTTGTTAACCCTCGTGATTTCTCTAACTCGACATAACGCTACTGTGCTGTTCAGGTTTGGGTCTGTTGTGTTTTTATTGTAACGTTATTTTTTGTAATGAATATCATAATACAAATATACATGTAGCTACAGTATATCCATGGAGTTGACTTCCAAACCCTTACATATATTGCAGCTACAAGCATTACCCTCCCAATGTGTTTTTCGTTTCTTCCTTTCCTCCCTAGGTTCCCACCATCATACAGCTTAGCTGACACGAGGAGTCAAATCCCTGCTTAAAGTTTAGCATTACGGGTAATGACAACAACTGGTTCACCCGTTGTCAGAACAATGTGACCGGGCGGAATGCTTGGGCATGGTATTTGAGTGAGATAGCACTATAAAGTCGGCACCAGATCCGCGCTATCACAAGGAGATAAATGCAACGATATACTCTGCCTCCGGCACACATACACACAGGCACGCATACACAATACACATGGATGCACGTCCTTAAATGACCTTAGCTGTTAATAGGACATTAAACCCTACGCAACAACAACCCAAACAAACAAACAAACTATCCCAACGAAGTATACATGTGATGTGTGGTTTGTACTGTCTTTCACTCCATTTTCACGAATACTTCTTTTCGCGATTTGTATTCTAGCGACTTATAAGCAAGAAATTGAGGTCGCGAAAGACACTTTTACTATTAAAGTAGAAGTTCCTTCTCTAATTGTGTCGAAATGCGTACTCGCGAGATAGTCAAGATAAGATCCTCTTGAGTCAACGCGAAAATAAACATCTTGTGAAATATCAGTAACTAATTATATTACTGACATGTACTCTTTTCTGTGCATATTCTTTATACCTCGGTTTTTTAGTGAATAATATTTGAGAGTGAATATTTTGAATCAAATGAAATGCGTATTTTGTTGTTCATTTTGAAAATTACACTACATGTAAAAATACCAATGATTCAAGGTTACCTTAAAATGTCATTTATGTAACATACATGTACATATATAGTGTGATACCGTTCACTAATGGGTATCAATAACCAAACTGACACATTTTATAAACTTTCTGTCCTGGAACCGAAATCGTAGCAGAACAAATTTTCTCCGTAATTTTGAAAATACATGTAGATGGGACTTTGGTATCCATTATTAAACACCTACACATCTCTTTCATACTTTACTTATTTAATGGTCAATAATTTTATTTTAGTTTGTTTAATGTTGTTATTTTTAAGAGATAGGATTTAATGGTGTGCTTCGATTTCGATGTAACTTTACTGGTTTTGGTAAATAAGATCAATATGTTTTTAGAATGTGAACTGAAAGGCCATTAAGCTTACGGAGTTGAACAGCGCTCGTGTCTGATTCACACTGTACGCTTTAATCCTGTATCGACGAGGGCAGATCATTATCCCTGATTGATTTATAACAATAAATGTAGAGCCTCATTTCCAATTTATAACACATTTTAGTGAAAAAGTTAAATACGTGCGTATATGTGAATGTTTGTGTGTGGAGAGACACGCTTTGATGGGTTATTTCAATGACCAATCGACTTTTGTATAAGAGCCAGTACAAGTTATCCGTTAACGAAATCAGTTTGTATGCAAATGGCAATAATGTAGAGTGGAGCTTTAAATTTTCTAGTCCATGCATTTTGGTTGGTGTGTAAAGGGAATCTCTTGTCGGCCTTGACATTGATCAGGTGTATGAATACAATGGATGCTTGCTTCACATTTTGAGCATGTGTACGACGGAAATGTGTTGATGCTAGAACAATGTTAATCTGCACACCTTGGTTTATGTGCACTGGAGACATTTGTCAATTGAACTTTTTTCTTGTTAGTTGGCACTCTTTGGCACTATTTGGTTTTACCCTTTGCCACATGCATTGTGTGTGTACAGTAGAACCCTGTTAGTTTGGTTTTGTTTGATAAGGTTTCACGTCCTATCAACAGCTAAGGTCCTTTAAGGACGTGCATCCATGTGTTTTGTGTACATACGTGGGTATGTGTGTCGGATACATACCTTGTTAGTCTGGACATTAGTGTGACATGTGGATTTTGTGTTCATTACAGTCTGATATTTACTATTCTTGACACTTTATTTCATGTGTACACTTGAACCTTGTTAGTTCAGACATTCCTTTTTTGTACAATACAACCTTGTTAGTCGGTGTTCGACTTGTGGACAGAAGAATCTCCTTAGTCTGGATATTTAGGGCGTAAAGTAGAACTTTGTTAGTCTGGACACTTTTTCTCGCACCTTAGACAGTGATATCCCACGTCATACTCCATGCTAGATTTGTCTATCTCGTCCGATCTTTCTTGTACCTTTACGTGACATTTCAGGGGAATTTTTACACTGCGATGTATTCATCCGCGCGTTAACTGCTTAAAATTGTCAATTTGCATTACAAATGTTCTGTTTGTCGTTAAACATGTATGTAAAGTTTTGATGTTGTTAGATATTTGATGTTGTAGATAAGATATAAGTTACACTGTGAAATACGTTGTAATCTATATATGTAAGGACGGACTACAATTTTACGCGGAGGCATTCAAATGTAGCTTAAGTGGTGGAGAGGTCATTATCATTTGAGACCCAAAGGCGGGGTACTTGTAGTTTTTAGCAAAATTGAATAGGTTTTTTTCGAACTAAAAGGTGCGAGAAAAAAAATCAATTATCTGGAACTGAAAAAAATCGGGTTATCTCAGTCTCGGGCTAAGATTATGTGACATCCAAACCTCGGCTTATGCCTCGGTTGGGATTTTGTTACAGAATCTTAACTCTCGACTGAGATTAATAGAATCCATCCCTGATGTGAGGTATGGATAAGGTTATTCAAACCCAAGGGATAAAATGTTGAGCAGGAGACCTGAGGCTTTGGTCAAACAACGCTGTGTCCTGGAATGGTCTTATTGTGTAGATGGTCCGACAAACAGCTGTATGCCCCTGTATGACCTTATTGTGTTGATGGTCCGTGCAAACAGCTGTATGCCCCTTTATGACCTTGTTGTGTTGATGGTCCGTCAAAGCAACTGTATGCCCCTGTATGACCTTATTGTGTTGATGGTCCGTCAAAACAGCTGTATGCCCCTGTATTACCTTGTTGTGTTGATGGTCCGTCAAAGCAACTGTTTGCCCCTGTATGACCTTATTGTGTAGATGGTCCGACAAACAGCTGTATGCCCCTGTATGACCTTGTTGTGTTAATGGTCCGTCAAAGCAACTGTATGCCCCTGTATGACCTTATTGTGTTGATGGTTTGTCAAAGCAACTGTATGCCCCTGTATGACCTTATTGTGTTGATGGTCCGTCAAAACAGCTGTTTGCCCCTGTATGACCTTGTTATGTTGATGGTCCGTCAAAACAGCTGTTTGCCCCTGTATGCCCCTGTATGTTGAAGGTCCGAAAAACCCCCAGCTGTATGCCCTCGTTGTGTTGATTGTCAGTCAAAACAGCTGTTTGCCCCTCTATGACCTCGTTGTGTTGATCGTTCGTCAAAACAGCTGTATGCCCCAGTGTGACCTTATTGTGTTAATGGTCCGACAAAACAGCTGTATGCCCCGCCCCCTGTTTAACCTTATTTTGATGATGGTCCAGCAAACAGCTGTTTGTCCCTGTATGATCTTATTGCGTTGATGATCCGTCAAAACAGCCGAAGGCCTCAGTGTGACCTTTGGTGTTGATGGTCCGTCAACACAGGTGTATGCCCCAGTATGACCTTGATGTTTTGATGGTCTGTTAAAACAGCTGTATCCCCCAGTATGACCTTATAGTGTAGATGGTCCATCAAACAGCTGTATGCCCCAGTGTGACCTTAATGTGTTGGCAGTCCATAAAAACAGCTCTTTGCCCCTGTATGACCTTTTTGTGTTGATGGTCCGTTAAAACAGGTGTATGCCCCTGTATGACCTTATTGTGTTGATGGTCCGTCAAAACAGCTGTATGCCCCGGTGTGACCTTAATGTGTTGATGGTCGATCAAAACAGCTATTTGCCCTTGTATGAACTTATTGTGTTGATGGTCCGTCAAAACAGCTGTATGCCCCAGTGTGACCTTAATGTGTTGATCGTTCTTCAAAACAGCTGTATGCCCCTGTATGACCTCGTTGCGTTGATGGTCCGTTAACACAGCTGTATAATCGTAGTGTGTTGAGGGTCAGTCAAACAGCTGTCTGCCCCTGTGTGACCTTATTGTGTTGATGGTCGGTCAAAACAGCTCCTGTATTACCTTATTGATTTGGTGTTCCGCTAGACTACTGTCTGTTAGGTGTTTATAACCCTAAAAGAGTGTAAGACATTTTGTTAATTGGAAGGTAAGACCGTATGCCCCCTCGGATCTTGCGATGATGGTGGTTCTGTATGCCTTTTTGTGTTGATGGGGCGTCAGGACAACTGTGTGGGCCTGTATGACTTCTTGTGTTGATGTAACGTCTAGATTACTGTATGGTCCTCTATGACTTTTTTTTTGTGTTGATCGGACGTCAGGACTAGTGTATGGTCTTGTATAACATCGTTGCGTTGATTGGGCGTCAGGACTAGTGTATTGCACTGTTTGACCTTGTTGTACAGAACCATTAATACTACGGTGTGGTCCTGTAGACTTAAGGTAATAGGATTGTGTAGCCATTTCTCAGTAGAATTTCTTCAAATTTTGTAGTTATATTGCTTTGAAGTAAAGAAAATGTTCTGCCACAAAAAAAATACAGGTTGTCAGAATTTTAAGGACTTTAAATGGAAATTTATGTAAAAAGGAGTTAGTTTTGAAAAAAAATGAAACACACAATGTTTTGCAAAACGATGTCAATAAAAATGATACTGACATAGATTAGTATTGCATTAATGTATATCAATTTCATAAATGCTGAAATTGTGTAAAATTAATTATCTATAAATGATTAAAAATTGACATTTTATTATAAAACCATTTACACATAGTAATTGCATGTAAAAGTTATCGTTCTTGAAAAACTTTACAGTAGTGAAATAGGTAGTCAATTTCCTGAAGTACAGAACAATGGACACATGTGACTCATTGATTAAAAAACAACTGAATAAGTGCCTGGATTGCTTTGAAATACTTTAATATTGAAAGAACACACTGTTCTGTCAATAATAAACATACAATATTCATCAGTTTAATATTAAACATTAGAAAATGCAGAAATTGTAATACTGTCTCCCTACATTGGATTTTCAACTAGGGATGTAAGTACTTCCTATTTCCGTTTAGCAATACATTCCTATGACCTTAATGAATATACACAACAAGGTCATACAGGACCACACAGACTTAATGAATCTCCGCAACAAGGTCATACAGGATCACACAGTAGTCTTAATGGTTCTATACAACAAGGTCATACAGGACCACACAGTAGACTTAATTGTTCTTTACAACAAGGTCGTACAGGACCACACAGACTTAATGAATCTATGCAACAAGGTCATACAGGATCACATAGTTGTCTTAATGGTTCTATACAACAAGGTCATACCGAATCACACAGTAGAATTAAAGTCTACACAACAAGAGGTAAATACTTTGTTCTCTTTATTTTCATTTCAAATTCGGAATCTGACTTTTATTAGTTAAAATAAACATGAAGATTTCCCCTCTAAAGAGACTGATTGGGCACTCAAAAACTTAATGTCTTCACAACGCCACGTATCATTCTTGCTATTGGTTTAGAATATGTCTCTAAAAGCACTGGTGTTTCATGTTCAACCTTCAGTCCTTTTGGAAAATGGGTTTTACCTGAAAATACAAAATTTCACACATTTAAATGATTTACACAAAATAATCATATTTATACAGACATAAATACTACCAAGATTCAGTACTTTAGCAGCTTTATATATTAAGTCTGTCTGTATTGAATATACCCCTGAGGAAGCTTATACATGCATTTCCTATTTCTCTCTTTCGAAATACTTTTCGTTGTCACTGCGATTAAATAGATACCAAGTATGAAATTCAATCGCAATTGTTGGTCCTAAAGAAGCCCATCATTTGGGCGAAATCGGTAGACATACTTAATAAAAACAAAAGGCACAATGGGCCTGAATCGCTAACCTAGTACATATCAATCTCACACTAGTACATATTAAAAACAAGAGGCCCAATGGGCCTGCATCGCTCACCTGGTATAAATCTCACACTTGTAACCTTAAAAGTGATCTAAAATAAAGCTACAGGCAAAATATCAGAATTTATGATTAAAATTCATTCAAAAGTACCATTTTAAACATTTCACCCCTGTGATTGAAAGTCGAACCAAGTCATTATGTTGAACACATTTTATAGCCTTTTATCTCAGGATGCAACTTGCAAAGTATCAACATCCTGGGACCCATGGTTATTCAGAAGAGGTCGTTTAAAGATTTTACAAATTTGACCCCTGTGACCTTGAATATAAGTCAAAGTCATTCACTTTAACAAACATAGTAGTCCTTGATCCCAGCATGCTACTGATTAAATATCAACATCCTGAGCCTTTGGTTATTCAGAACAAGTTGTTTTAATATTTTGAACATATTTTCTCCTTGTGACCTTGAATATGATTCAAGGCCATACATTTGAACAAACTTGGTAGCCCTTGATCCTAGTATGCTACTGACTAAATGTCATCACCCTGGGCATTTTGGTTGTTCTTCAGAAGTTGTTTAATTTTTTTATCATATTTGACCCCTGTGACCTTGAATATGGGTGAAGGTCATGCATTTGAACAAACTTTGTAGCCCTTCATCTCAGCATGCTACTGACCAAATATCATCACCCTGTGCATTTTGGTTATTCAAAAGAAGTTGTTTAATGTCTTTTTTACATATTTGACCCCTGTGACCTTGAATATAGGTGAAGGTCATTCATTTGTACAAACTTGATAGCCCTTTACCCTAGCATGCTACTGGCCAAATATCATCACTCTGGGCATTTTGGTTATTGAGAAGAAGTTGTTTAAAGTTTTTAACATATTTGACCCCTGTGACCTTGAATAAAAGAGAAGGTCATTCATTTGAACAAACTTTCTAGCCCTTCATCTCAGCATGCTTCTGGCCAAATATCATCACCCTGGGAATTTTGGTTATTGAGAAGAAGTTGTTTAAAGTTTTTAACATATTTGACCCCTGTGACCTTGAATATAGGTGAAGGTCATTCATTTGAACAAAATTTGTAGCCCTTCATCTCAGCATGCTACTGGCCAAATATCATCACCCTGGGCATTTTGGTTATTGAGAAGAAGTTTAAAGTTTTTTTAAGACAATTGACCCCTGTGACCTTGAATATAATTGAAGGTCATTCATTTGAACAAACTTGGTAGCCCTTCACCCAAGCATTCTACTGGCCAAATATCATCTCCCTGGGCAGTTTGGTTATCGAGAAGAAGATGTTTAAAGTTTTTTAACATGTTTGACCCCTGTGACCTTGAAAATGGGTCAGGGTCATTAATTTTAACAAACTTTGTAGCCCTTCATCCCAGTTTGCTTCTGGCCAAATATCAACACCCTAGGCCTTTCGGTTATTAAGAAGAAGTCGTTTAAAGTAAAATATTGACGCCGGACGACAGATGGAGGACGGATGCCGCGCCACGGCATAAGCTCAAAATTAAAATGGGCTAAGTTAAACAACAGCCCAAATATCATCATCCTGTGCCATTTGGTGATTGAGAAGAGATTGTATTAAGATTTTAACCCATTTTAACCCATTTGACCCCTGTGACCTTGACAGTCATTCATTTGAACAAACTTTGTAGTCCTTCTCCCATGTATTCTACTCAGCATATACCATTATCCTGGGTCTTTTGGGTATTGAAAAGAAGTTTTTACAAGACTTTGATATATTTGACCCCTGTGACATTGAAAGGGGATAAAATCCATTGAGTTTAACAAACTTGGTAAACTGCAGCACTTTATCCCAGCATGCTACTGGTCAATTATCCTCCTCCTCAATACTGGGTGGTATCCAAGCAAGAGGTTACAGAAATATACCGATACAAGAGAATGGCTTTGGCTCTATCCCTGGAGCCATAAACAAGTGGCCCAATAGGCCTACATCGCTTACCTGGTATTAATCTCACAATTGTTACCTTAAAAGTGAACTAAAATACAGCTACAGGAAAAATACCAGTGTCTGGTCTAAAAGTCATTCATAAGAACCTGTTAAAGGGACATCACGTGAAAAGGCGTTTTTTTTTTAATGAATGTATGTATTGTATGCACTTCCACTTATGTTACCTCGCTATCCCCATATTCATAGTCCGTTCCAAATGTCCAGTTTGACCACTTGAATTGTTCGGGAAAGCCCGGCTAAAAATAGCGCCGATAATGTCACCTGATTAGGCAGCAAACACAAGTGGTGCGAGCGAGATGAAACGGTTTACAAAGGGGCCCTCAGAGAGGGGCCGTCAGGCAACTGCAACTTCTTACCGCACTATGAAACCAAGTTATATGATTTCTAATTCCGTATTCAAACTTATTGAACAGTAATTATTCATCATCAGAAGTTAATTGCACACTTGCCAATATTAAGAATTTAAATTTATTTAGCTTTTAACATAAATTTGTTGCCAATAAAATTAAACAAAGGATGGGGCACAAGTTTTTACAATTTATCACAGCCTTCTCCCGTGACCGGTACAGGTGGTACGGGGCTAAACACTCCCTCAACAATGGGACAAACCTTTCTGTAAAAAGGAATATTCACGAGACGAATATCCCTTTTCAAATGTTTACATAAAGTGCATATATGCAATGACAAACTACACGCGAATATAAAAAGGAAACGTTTGTGAATTTATTTATTACATTAAACAACTCAATGTCTTTGGCCATTTTTTTTCTAGACCATGAATATAAATCTATGTATACTCTCTTTCCCACTTTCACTGTCTCCAAACGCTAACATTTAGGAAGTCATATTAACCATCACACACAATAAACTGTATGGCAAAACCACTACGTGTACATGTAGAATATGTGTCAATAAGGAACGTGTTGAGATACTTGATAATTATATTTTTTCAATACTTTACAGAGATTAAAGCATACTTTTAAATGGACCTTTTTATGCTGAGACAACTTTTCTTTAATCAGTTCCTTTGGTCCGAAACAGAAGCCGTAGTTATCGGCAGCACGCGCCATTTTTATAACGTAATCAAATATTTTTTCCCCTGTTTTCAATACGTATTCCGATTCTATCTGAAGTCGAAAATTTATTCTTTATAGAGAAAAGGTTGTTACATGATCATACATTCTAAGTCAACATCATATGAAAACATGAACTGTTGAAAAATTACGATTTAAAAAAAAAGTGTTATGCGATCCTATTTACTAGAAGTAGGTTCTCCTTCCTCAGTTATTCATCCTGGTCCGTCATTTTGACATTTTTAATCTAGCTGCGATAACGTAGCTTTCTGACGAAGAGCGATTTTTTTTTTATATATTGCGTCGTCGCGCCAGGGCAGGCCGGGTATTATATTAGTACTAATTTAAAACTTGCATGTCAAAACAAAAAACAATCGTTTAATTCAGCAATATAATTAAATCATACCATTTTACTGATCCCGGTAATATTATAAATTATGTAAATCTAATAGCGCACGTATCTCATTTGACCCCGAGCACCGACAGAGGATCAGAGAACAGAATACGCCGTGGCCATCACAGCAGTTATCCCTTGGGGGGCCTCATGGCAAAATCAAACTAACCAGTCACTTATCCCTTTCGTTTGCATAAACCACTGTATAATTAAAAAAAACACAAAGTAAACTCTCTCCGATACATGCCCATTAACATATTAAACTAAGTTCATCTGTGTTCAAACTCACACAATGATACTAGCGAGGTTAATAGTTTTAGATATTTATTCATAACATAAACAGCGCTAGCATTTCTGTCGATTTTATTTCAGCTTAACCGGCCGCTATCCGGAAGAAAACATGCACCGTACTGACTGCTAGGGCAGTTATTTTCTGCTTTGAATACTTCCCACTGGCAATAATGATTCCGTAACGTACCCCTTGCGCTATCTTTTGACCATTTGGCAACTATTCGCTTCGTAGCTGACACGGTACAACACTTTTCTTTGGCTTACTTCACACGGCCAGTCATTTTGTTTACAAAGAAATGGTGTGCTATGCGCATGCGCTAGTAGAGGGAAATCCCTGAACAAAACGTTGGTCAGACAGGTAGAAATACCGATGATTATCTTAGATTTAATCATTTTTATGAATCTATTTCAGCCAAATCCGATCGGCATTTTCCATAAGGAGTCTCACTTGATATGTTTATGTAGTATTTGGAAAAAAGACAAAAAAAAAGTTACTTCAGCGTGATGCCCCTTTAAGATAATTGACACCTGAGACCCTCATGCTAGTATTGTGATTGGTCAAATATCATCATCCTGTGCCTGCTGCTTATTCAGGAGGAATTGTTTAAAGATTTTTACATATTTGACCCCTTTGACCTTGAAAATGGGCGAAGGTCATTCATTTGAATAAACTTGGTAGTCCTTCCTCCCAGCATGCTACTGGCCAAATATCATCACCTAAGGCCTCTTGGTTATTGAGAAGATTAGTTGTTTAAAGTTTGACGCTGGACGGACGACGGTCGCCACACCATGGCATAAGCAAATAAATACTATTTTGGACATTTAAATGCACTAGTAACCAGATAAAAAATGGTCTATTTCCTAAATATTTGTTTAACCTCATAGACACAATGTCTACTAATGTTAAATATTATTCAATGTGAGTTTCTCAGGACAGTTTGGCTATTCTTCCTTATATGGTAGAAAGAGAATATCCACTCAATGTCCCAGTTATTGAGTTAAAGATCTAAAACTAAATAAAATATGGCTCATCCTTATTATATGTTTGCCTTCCATGGGAACTTCATGCTTTATAAATATTTACCACTACATGTGGTTATCAACCTTACCAGATTTCAAATAAATCGTCTAAAATTTTAGATTTTAGAGTATTACAACAATACTGTAATTTGCCAAGTACAAGGGAGATCACTCTATCCAAAATTGTCAATATGACAAAGTGCATTATATATGTAGTACATAAGATGGTAGTTAAGCATTGTGAAAGCAAACTACAGTGGACATGTACAGACAAAATTTTGTCTACAGACAAACTGAACCATATTTATCCTCTGCCTTAAGCATATTTTTCACAATATGTATACAGAACATGATATTGGCTTCGATTACATACATACATCCTCTAGTGAAATGATCTAGAAGGATAATTGATGAAAACGCTAAACTGATGATGCAAAGTTCATGAAAAATCTTTGCAAAAATAAAAGGTTATAAAAAAATGAAAAATTTAGGCCTATCTTTTGGAGAGAAAAAAAAGTCTTTTCAAATTGATTACAACATAATACACAAAAGTTCACCTTGATTTGAATTTTTTTTGTCGTCCTGGTATACTATGAAGTCTTCGGGCTTGATGCCCAATAATTCTGCATACACCTGTGATATTTCTGGGGGGACCTTAGCGTCTGCCACACTGTGATACACCATACAACATGGCACGCCTTTAGTTTGAAGTCTTGCCATGAATCCTTGTAACTGTCAAGTCAAGGCATAATAATCAATATCATAATGAAACATTTAAACAATTTCAATGTACTTTAATGTTGATTATTGAAGAATGTAGGTACCAACGCCAATCTTTTTTGAGAAACCCTTCACATATTTATCATCAATAAAGTGACAACAATGATTCTATCTGAAAAGCTGACTTGGTAGTGGAATGACTGGATAAATGAATTTACCGATTTGTAGCGGCTGCCTGCCATAGCCCGTGCTGTGTTGATTACTTGCATTGCAGAGTATCCAGAGTACCCATACTTGCCCTTGTTGAAAATCATGTATAAC
Source organism: Mizuhopecten yessoensis (assembly GCF_002113885.1). Classification (NCBI taxonomy): domain Eukaryota; kingdom Metazoa; phylum Mollusca; class Bivalvia; order Pectinida; family Pectinidae; genus Mizuhopecten; species Mizuhopecten yessoensis. Next base: position 150,796 of record NW_018404837.1, on the reverse strand, counting down.
CAAACAAATGGGCGTGTTTGTAAGGTCTCCCACAAAGTGAACAGATTCCTAGCCTGCTCATGCCGTAACTTTCCCCTGAAAAACATGATAAAAAAAGTTAACATGAACTTTATCGACCGCTTTCTCCAAGTAATATTTACAAATATATACATTGGGGAAACAATAATCCAGCAAATTTCATTTCAGCAAAAGTTGTACATGACAACGAGATGACTGGATTATGATACAGCTGGATTACAAAACAATTGGATTTCAAGATGACTTGATTAAAAGGCAATTGGATTATGAGAAAGTTGGATTAAAATCACTTCACCCTTATCATAGATAAAATAATTCAATTTTATGATATATACATAAATAAATATATATTATCCACCGCTAGTGAATTCAATATTCATTAACTTCATGGTAAAGTGAACTCTAGTATAGGTATTCACAAACCTCATGAATTTCTAGTGAATCCTTAAAGGTAACCTGATGTCTAGTGAATTCTAGTACAAACGTATTCATAAACCTAAAGGGCTATTTAAATCCAACATCCCTCACCTCATGGTCTAGTGAATTTTAGCATTCACAAATCAGATAGACTAGTGAAATTCAACATCCTTTAACCTCATGGTCTAGTGAATTCTAGTATTCAAAAACCTGAAGGGCTAGAGGAATTCAAAATTTCCGCGTTAATTTTTATTGTTACATCTGTGTGAGTAGAGTTTGTGCGAGTGTACAAACAATGAGGTAAAAAAGAGAGAGTGTGAAAAGTGAGGAAGAAAAAAATGAACAGACGTTGATTTTTGAGTAAAGAAAATAGAAATTGTTTCATTTATATTGTTGGTTGTAGCTGGGGCAGCCTATCCCCAGACTACCCACATATGATATATGGACAAAAAAAATCAATATTCACTTTAGCTAATGGTCTGATGAATTTTAAAATTTCTTGTTTTGAATCATTTTAGTATCTATTCTGTATTAGTCTATCTAGCTACAAAACGTACTTAACTGGCTTGAGTGGAGTGTGTTCTGCTGGACAGAGGAGGGCATTTGATCTGTAGATATTGCTGTCTGTTCCTGATAGTGCGACACATGTACTACAGCCCATACCGTAGCCCAGCGCTACATCCACTCTGTAACATCATCACACATAACACAAATTATACAACAAATACATATATATATAGCATATCCTTGATAATCCATAAACCCTCGCTCCAATCAAATATCATGATGTTTACAAACTATATAAAACATGGCTATTTTTGGTACTACATTTACAGTGATGAATCTACATTTGAGTCTCGAGCCCTTTACTCAATGAATTTTGATGGGACTCATAGAATTTCTGGAAATATTTAAATTTAGCATTTTGGGACCTATTATTTTTAGCAATAGTTGAAAACGACCGATGAAAATAAATTGTAGATTGATCACCGCATTTATATAAATTTGCTATATAGCATGTATCCTGAAAAGAATTTCCTCCCTTACCATGATTGACACAGTCACACTCTTTATTACTTATATAATGAGATCTTTTCCAAATACAGTATATATTGGTAATTGCAATATATGTTCAATATGTTTTTGAGAGATATTTATTGGATGGAATAGTTTCCAACCAACAAACCAATGTCATTAAGATTACATCAGTGACCTCTTATAATTTACCGCAAAAATCTGTATGCAGTATTGCAGCAATTTAGAATCTGAAATATTACTGAAATGTTAACAAACCTTTGTATATCTAATGCTGACTGAAAGTCAAATACAAAATGCATCTTCTCATCCAGAGCTCCCGTGAAGACATTCCAATCCCTCCACTTGACCCATTTGGTTTTGCCACAACCTTAAAAACAAGTTAAAATTGTCTTAAGCATTTCAAATTAGAGAAGCAAACTCAAAAGTCTGGATTGAAGAATTTGGAAAAGAAATAAGGGGGGGGGGGGGGTCCACTTGGCAACACAATGTAATACAACTACAAATAAAATGCAAAGTCAAGTCTTAATTATTAAACTTGCCTCACTATATACATATATGTATCCAGCAACCACTAATCTGGTTGTCCAACTATCAAAACAATGCTTTAACTCAATCACCCCTGAAGACACATTTGAACTCTTCCAATTCAAAGGTTTGAATGGAATTATGAAATGTCAGGGGTGAATGAGTTAAGGAACAAAGTTGCTTTCCTCCTAAATTGTCCACATTTTCTGGGAATGGGAAATGTAGTTTGACTTTTTGAAGCTCCACTGTAGTTTACCTAAGAAACTATAGCTGTGCTATGATTGCTACAACAATACATCATTTCCACTGAATACCTGCTTATTTCCTACTGTATGAAAGTTGCCTCTTCTTGATATTTATTCCAAGATTTATGATACAGTGAGTTATAGTGGCAGCTCAAACTCTGCTGTATCAACTCTGTAACTGCGGCAGAATTTCAGCAGTCACCAAATCCCTATTGTATTTTTTTCAAAGGACATGGGGTATTACGGATCATTTCGGCCTCATGAAAATGTAAAAAATGATAAACTTGAATTTATTTACCAATTTCTGTTATAAACATCATTTTGAATAACTGGGGCTATCTTTCTTGGTGCAGATTTTTTCTACAATGTACAGATATGTACATGCCTAGATGCCCTACCAGAGCAATAAAATTTCTTTGAATGAACATTGGTATGACAATGTTTAAGAATGTCAAATATTTATTTGTTTGGTGAATGTGTAGGCTATCAAACTTTAAAGAGGGTTTTATTAATTTGCCTCAAAATGGCCAATTTGCAATGGAAATAGCATTCACAGTAGATGATATTCACACATTTTACAATGGAAAAGCGGATCTATACCTCTCTTTTTTTATGCCATATCTCCTATACCAGTTGTCAGATTAATTTGAAATATCATATCTGTGTACATGTACTTCCATTATTCCAAATTACAAATATAACAATAGATTTTAAATCCCTAATGAGGCCAGAAATGACCCTTAACACCCCTAGTCCTTCTAGTCTTGTTGTATTACACAATTATCCCAATGTAGTTTCTAGCAAGCGATCATTTATATATTGATGTTTGTTTCACAAAAACAGTTTGTAAAATATTTATATATACATTACAAAAAGAAACAACGTACATTTTATAATCTAGGAGAATGACAGTTGGCTATATGCCTACCAAGCAGGATACTGTACCTAACCACAGGAGCCTGAAATTCTGTCAAAAATTAATAATAACAATAATACAAACAAAAATACCTATATCATATTTTTAAGCATAATATAGGTATTTTTATCTTCTGGGAAATTGAGGCTGCATACTGTCTACAAAAATATAATAGTAAACCCTACTGTATCGGTATTTATTACAGTTAACTAGTGAAATATCATGAATTCTCCATTTGATAAAAACATCTTTAATGCAGTGAAGGTAAACGTAACATTATATATCTTCACAAGTAAAAACGTCACCCTTAGTATTGTCCAAATCTTACCAGATAATACACGTAAACGGCATAATTGCAGTGAAATCCATTCAAAATGGTGCTCTGTATTGTTGTCTATCGTGACGTCATTACAACTTGGCGTCAAAAGTTATGCTACACATTCCCACAATTTTCTGATGTAGCATATTTGCATTGCGTGACGTGGTGGGTTTTTTTTAAATAGAAAAATTTATGATTTTCCTGTTAAATATACGATATTTATTTCACTTGTATAAAACGAATCTGTGTTAATTATAACAACTAAAAATAAAACCAGCGTTGTGGCAAAATGTGTTTTCATAGCTGTCACGAGAAGTAATAACTATGGACAGGGGGCTATGATTGATGCTTTAACCTAGAAGATAGTTGATATTTTATCCAAAATAGTCAAGTAGTCAAAAGAAATATTTGCAAAAAAAGCTGCGATTTTGACAAAAGGTATAAATGATATTTTATGTAAATCATCTTTATTATAATGTCCCAGCTTCTCTCTCTCAGAAGATGAGGTTATTACCAAATCATTGACATTAGGCCTAAATCTGCAGTTAAAACTGTACATTTGCATGCTGTGGATTTTGACAAAAGGTATAAATGATATTTTATGTAAATCATCTTTATTATAATGTCCCAGCTTCTCTCTCTCAGAAGATGAGGTTATTACCAAATCATTGACATTAGGCCTAAATCTGCAGTTAAAACTGTACATTTGCGTGCTGTGGGAGAATTATTGAGTGACAATAGTAAGTGCAAAATGTAAGGATATTGAGTGTGAACGGAATATTCTGAACGACAAAATTAATTCCATTTACAATTTATATAATTATAATTAAAGAGACTCAAGCATGCAGGATTCGTTCCCTTGTGGTTGATGGACTGTCATTTTTTTAAAAGGTTTGGTGTCCAGCAGCTATGCTGCATTTTTTTTTTCTCTTCCATTTACTGCGGCAGATCTCATAGATATGAGTGCAGTTGCCGCAATTTTAGGTGATCTTGGAGGTGGCATTAATGTTTTTGGTTATTTTATGATAAGATAAAACTATATACTCGTACATGCATGATAAGAGTTAATGTAGAGTTTGTTTAGGATGATAGGCAGACAGAGCTGATTTGAAATGGTTCAAGTCAGGTGACTGGGCTATATCTTCGGGCAGAGAATTCCATGTACTGATAGTTCTGGGAAAAAATGAATTTCTATATTTGTCCGAAATAGTAGAAATTTGTTGGAGTTTGTGGGCTCCCCTAGTTCTGTGGTCTGACACTTTAACATGATCATTAGGGGAGATGGCTACTTTGTCATTTAAGATTTTGTACATCATTGTAACCCTTGCTTTTGCTTGTCTCTGTGCAAGTGGTACCCAGTTTAGTGATTGTACCATGCTGGTGACACTTCCAGGTTCACGGGTCCTGTAGTTGTTATAGACATATCGAGTAGCCCTACATTGGACGGTTTCCAACAGTACAATGTTTTCTGTGGTGTATGGGTCCCAACATGTAGAGACATACTCGATAGTCGGTCACACTAGAGTGGTATACGTTTGTGATTAGACTTTCCTGGAGCATGATGACATATTGCGTCTCAGGAAGCCCAGTGTTTTGTTAGTTATAGCCTTACTTACAGTGGAGTGGATGTGTTTACCCCAACTGAAGTCATCCATTAGAGTAACCCCCAAGTACTTGCTAGCTGGTAGGTTATCCAGCAGCGTGTTATGAAGCTGGTAACCAAACTTAACTGGGACTTTGTTTTTGGTTACATTGATTATACAACATTTGCTGGCATTGAAGTTCATTTGCCAGTCAGTCTCCCATTGTTCTAGCCTAGCAAGGTCTGCCTGGAGTTGTTTGCAGTCGTCCTCAGACATTATCTCCTTATAGAGTAGAAATTGTCTGCAAACAGTTTGACCTTGCAGGAGACTGACTGTACCAAGTCGTTTATGTAAATGAGGAATAACAGTGGCCCAATGACCGTCCCCTGGGGTACCCCAGAAAGGACAGGGGCCTTGTCAGATTTAGTCCCATTTTATAAAACAAGTTGGTCTCTGTTATTTAGAAATGATATAATCCAGGAATTTGTACTCTTTCGAATGCCAAAGAAGTGTAATTTAGAAAGAAGGCGTTCATGAGGGACCTTATCCAAAGCTTTAGAAAAGTCTAATAGCGCAATGTCTGTTTGTGATTTGTTGTTTATGTTCCTAAGGATGTCATCTACCGTTAGAATTAGTTGCGTTTCCGTAGAGTGTTTGGATAGAAAGCCGTGTTGAAATTTGGCGAGTACATTGTTGAGTTCTAAGTGATCCATGACATTGCTATGAATGATGTGTTCTAGTAATTTACAGGTGATACAAGTTAAAGAGACAGGAAGATAATTTTCTGCAGCTTGTTTGTCACCTTTTTTAAAGACGGGGACAATGTGTGCCTCGCGCCAATCTTGCGGAACTGATCCAAAGTCTAATGATATTTGGAAGAGTTTTATCAGGGCTGGTGTAATTTCTGCAGCAACCTCTTTTAGTATTTTGGATGGAATGCTATCAGGACCAGATGTTGTTTGTATTACTGTTATTATTATTTTTTGACAGAATTTCAGGCTCCTTTGACCCAACATAGTAAATGACTACATTATGTATTTACCAAGCAGTTATGCCAGTTAGGTTACACTACTCTTATATGATAAAAATGCAGATGATCATGTAGGTGTCAGAGTTTTATGTACAATATACCCCTCCGTCACTTTGTTTATGCATGTGATATATATATATATATATATCTTGTTCACCTCGCAGCATGAGTGATGCATTTTTGCCTTTTGCCCTCTGTTTATGTGGTTACCTGGAAAATTTGGAGCAATGACTCTGTATCCCAATTTTGCGAGCAGGTTGAGAACAGGGAGCAGGTCTTCGGCTGTTCCAGGAGTGTCGTGCAGCGCTAAAACTAGGGGAACTTTAGGATCGATTGACATATCAGGGCTAGAGTCATAGTATTCCACTTCAAAAATTAAACCTGCTTTAGGCACATCTATCCAAAGGTCGTAGCACGACCGTATGGTAATATATCGTTTCTGAAACAGGCATTCATTATTTGGATCCTTAGATTTGTTTTCAGCATAGGTTGAGCGATGTCGGTGAAAAACTATGTTAGATCGGCGTTCTTGAAAGGATGATAAGTTTTTTGTCTCTGAAAATAAAGCACTCCTGATCAAACAACAATTCCTCCCCCTCTTTGCCACTGAAGTTAAATTCCGAATCATGGCTATGGCTGACCTTCCGCGAAAACCCGCACTAGGCCTACATTTACTTAACAACTGGGGGCTGCCATCTTGAAAAGTGCATAATAAACGGTACGGAGGACAGTGAAAAAATCCGGCTTGTAGAAAAAAAAGTTCAATGCAGACTACGGAAATCGTTCTTATATTTGCAAAAAAATAATGAAATGTTTAAAATTGTGAATAAGTTATCATGCGCCTGACTAGCTAGGCTTCTTGCACTGTACTGATTCACAAGAAAAGTTCCACTTATTCATTCAGGAATGAAAAAACAGTCACGACAGGATATTTGGATAACATTGTAAGCACCAAATCCGTTTCGAGAGAGCCGGCAAAGGAAAAGCTAAAGTCTAGTTACGAAAAGCAAGTTTATCATCATACTTGTCCAGCGACTGAAAGTCTAACAATTTACACAAACAATAGTGTAATTGATGTTTTGTAACTGTTTTGTGTATCGCTTTTATAACCTAAATGTTACTAAAAATAGTTAACGATTGTCCACAGTGACCTGATTAGTTTGAGCTATGTACACTAAAGTTATAGCAGAAACTAAGCAATTACTTTCCCTTTTTTATTATATCTTTAATTCAAACTATCTAGGCCTACGGGGAAATATTTTTCTTAAACTAGGGAGCTATTTTTTAACCGTGCAGGCCACCTCGGTTTTTTTTTATAATAATTGCATTGTGTATATTTATTTATGACTCCGACTTCGTTTTTTTTAAGATGTCGAGCGAGGCGCCTTTTGCTCTAACTCTCATACAGGGAAGATATCTCAATTTATCAAAGGGGAGAGGGCGTTTTTCCTGTTTGGTCGGGAATTATTGTTAAATAATATTTCAATTATTAATAGAACTTATTGTTTAAAATAAGATAAAGAACATGTTGCGTGATTTTGAATTGGGCCATATGCCTTCTAAATTCTTCTGGTATTACGTGTACACAATGTATCATGTATTTCGAAAAATGATGTCTGTCCGTTTTTACGGGACGTAATTATGGTATGGTGAGCGACCGTCCGTCTGTTCGTTAACACTTTGGTTTCCTCAAGATAACTTGCTTAAATATCGGCCACTTTTGGTGAAACTTGGTATGCATGTGCAATATACGACTAAATTCTACCTACCCGCATTCTTTGATTTATCAGGTTTACATTTTTAAAGTTTGTGTAAATGAAATCCCTATAAAAATTCAAATGTTTAGAGCAGACATTGCGAACTATATAGTGCCTACTTAACGTATCTCCATTATACCCATCGCACATACATATCAGTGTCACCACAGTGCGAATTTTTATTTGATATTTTTTTTTCAAATAGATGGTATATCGAACAAGGATTTGGCTTAATTAATGCTTATCTAAACTTGACAAAAACTCTAGGGTTTGATGGCAAAAATATTTAGTTGGTACAATAATAACAAACTTTCATTTACTTTGGACATTGGACACTACTATATATTTCTATGCGATGACAGGACATATTTCAATGTACATAATTGATAAATGTTTTTTTTAATGTAATTTTTGCTGTATTATTGTTTCATAATGACTGTTCATCTTTGTTATATCTTGTGGTATTTTATTGTTCATGTTTCTGTCTCGAGAAAGCGGCGGATTGCCTCGAACATTTGACAAGTTTCTTTGTTTGCACGGTCGTTACTACTTCCTGTCTTCATATGTTTTGGGACTTATTAGAAAAGCAAGTCTGGCATCACTCTTGGATTTTGAGAGTTAAAGATTGATTTTGCTATTTATCAAGAAGTACTTGACATTTCTATGAAAATGTTTAGGTAGATTCCCATTGGTCCAAATTTGTACAAGTTTTGCTAAGGAATACACGATGGCCGACAGGCAGCCATGTTTTATTTTGACAGTTCAAGTTTGTGATCTCTAGATCTATTTCACAAGAAGAACTTGACAGATCTTTCTCGTATTTCATGTGGAGGGCCCCGGGTTTCCTTGGTCCATAGTTAAGCTCGTTCTTTTTTTTTGACTTGTCGGGAAAACAAGACGGTCGCCGAGGAGTTATCCTGTAATTGGAAAACTCAAGCATTTTATCGCAATTTCTAAAGAATACTTGACAGATCTTTCTAAGATTTCATAAGGAGGTCTCCTTGATCAATATTGTGTATGTTTCAGTTTGAGACTGATCGGAAAAACATGATGGCCACAAGACAACCACCTTGGATTTTGACAGTTCAAGTTTGCAACTGCTATTCCCGAAGAAGAATGTGACAGATCAGACTCAAATTTCAAATGGAGGTTTCCCTTGGATCGGAAAAAATGGTCCGAAAGTCAAGACGGCCACCGAGCAGTCAGCGTTGAATTGGAGAGTTCAAGTTTGTTTTCTCTATTTCTCAAGAAATGCTTGACAGACCTTTCTCCTGTCATGTGTAGGTTCCATATGGCCCATTCTTGTGCATAGATTTATTATTTTACTGGTTGGAAAATGTGCATGTTTTATTTTGGAACTGATCGGGAAAAAAACCATGATGGAGACTAGGTAGCCATTTTGCGTTTTGACAGTTTACGTTTGTTATCTCTATTTCTCAAAAAGTGCTCGGCAGATCTCTAATAATTTAATATGTACCTCCCTTTCGATCCATATATGAGCACGTTTAATTTTTTGACTGTTCGGGAAAATTGTGATAGCCGCCTACTGCCATGTTTAATGTTGACAGTTCAAGTTTGTAAGCACTATTCTTCAAGAGAAACGTGACAGATCAGACTCAAATGTCATATGAAGGGTTCCCTTGGACCAGAAAAATGGTCCGGAATTGGGACTGATCGGACAAAAAGCATGATGGACACAACCTTAAGGCAGCAATCTTGGATTTTGACATTTCAAGTTTGGTATTTCTTTTTCTGAAGTAAATAATAAGAGCAATGACCTTACTTTGAAACGACACTCGCAAACCTAGCAGTGTTGAAATTGTGATCAAACGTTACCACAACATACCTTTACTGTTGACAGACTATCAACGAAACAGATAAGAGAAAAGAAGGAAAACGAGTTAACTGGGATAAAACTAATAACCAATGTCATAAATGAACCTACTCGTAACGGACCGACTAGACCCAGCCTACTCGACCTTATTCTTTTAACTCAATCACTTTCCTGTGTTGATTCTTCTGTGGTATCAGTTGATAACCTTTCAGTGACCATGATGGTTGTACTGCTTGTATTAAAATTACATGTGCTTTTAGATCCATTTATAAGCGTAAACTTTGGCTATATAAGAGAGCAGACTTTCAATTGTTTAATGATCTTATTTCTAATTATAATTGGATCGATCTTTTCCTAAATTGTGACTCCGTTGATATTGCATGTGAGCGTTTTACTGATGTTTTTCTAATATTTGCTAATTTATGTATTCCAACTAAAGTTGTCACTTTAAGACCAAATGACAAACCTTGGATGAACTCCGAACTAAGAAAAAAATTGAGAATTCGAGATAGGTTGCACAAAATCGCGAGGTCAACCAAGCTTCTTTAGGATGTTAATAAATTTTAGTCTCAACGTAATAAGGTTAACAACAAGAAAAAGCATGCCCGTTTTATATCTTATGAAAATGTTCAAGGTATAATTGAAGAGTACCCGTCCTCTGATCAAAATATTACTGGAGACTTATTAAACTGTTAATAAAATCCACTGGCACTTCACAATCTATACCTACTCTTGTAGATCCTCATACTGACAATGTTACTAATGACGAAGATAAAGCTAACTTATTAAATGACTATGTTTGTAGTATAACACGAGTAAATGATACTTACACTGTGGTTCCTATTGTTGAGCCAAAAACTGACATAACGTTTAGTTCTATTAGAGTAAATAATCATGACGTTCTACAGATATTGAACCTCGGCAAGGCCTCGGGTGAGGATGGAATCAGCCATCATATGTTAAGAAATACCTTACAGTCTGTTTGTATTCCATTTGAAATTATTTGTGATATGTCTTTATCGGCAGGTATCTTCCCAACTGCTTGGAAAAAAGCCAAAGTCATGCCACTGTTTAAAAAAGTTGACAGACATTCTCCTTCTAACTATAGGCCAATTTCACTTTTATCTACTGTTGGAAAAGGTATTGAGCGAGTAATCTTCAAACACCTACATAATTATTTCAAAAAAACTCATTGTTTTATAAGTACCAGTCTGGTTTTATGCATGCTCATTCTACTGTATATCAGCTCATTGAAATTTATCATAACATTTGTATTGCTCTTGAAGAAATAAAACACGTATGTACATGTATGGTGTTTTGTGATATCTCCAAGGCTTTTGATCGGGTTTGACAGAATGGTTTGATGGTTAAGTTACAATCTTACGGAATTGTTGGTGAATTCTATACCTGGTTAGAAAATTATTTATTTCATAGGCAATAGAAAGTTTTCTTAAATAATTCTTATTCCCAATTAGGTTTGAACGAAGCAGGGGTTCCTCAATGTTCAATTCTTGGACCACTTTTGTTTTTGATATACATTAATGATATTGCCGATGTCTTTGAATCAGCTGCTCGTCGTTTTGCAGATGATACTTCTTTATTACAGTCTTCTTCATCTTGTCATGAAATCCAAACAGTATTAAATAGGGATCTGTAGTCTTTAAACGTATGGTCTAAAACTTGGTTGGTAACATTGAAATTAGATTTGAAATTTGATGGAAAAGACTTAAATTTTACAGACCATCATAAACATCAGGGAGTAGTTTTTTTTTATTCAAGCGCAAAGTGGGGCGATCATATTAATGCCATTTATAGTTCAGTTATGAAGAAAATTAACGTCTTAAGGAGATTGAAATATTTGCTAAATAGGAATAGTCTTTTAAGAATTTATAAATCATTCATTTTACCAGTTTTAGAATATGCTAATGAACTATGGGATGTTTGTACTAAATTTGAATGAGAAAAATTAGAGCAATCCCAAAGAGAAGTTGCTCGAATTATATCCGGTCTTCCTTCATATGCCCGTATCAAAGAATACATTTTGAAACAGGTTTAGAAACTATTTCTAATCGTCGAAAACGTAGAAAACTCCGACTTTTATACAAAATGCAAAACAACTTAAGGATGTACACCTCTGAGAAGTCAAAATTTTCCTGTATTAAACTTTTTTTTCTTATATGGATTTGTGTGCTTCTTTTTTTGTCCCATTATCATTTGTGTTATTTTTTACCTTTTTCGGGGTCAAAAATCAAAAGTGCTTCAGTTACACTAAATATGTTAAAAAAATATCAATAATGTATAATTTTCCAGTTTATTGCATATTATTTTTATCATATTAAATATTATAAAGTTGTACAGGGAAATTGAACCTGCTATAATTAAAAATGGCGACACAATGACAACTTAAGTGATCAATCTAGTGTCAAAAAAGGTGAAATTTTTGCTTTTTTTGAAGCCCAAGGAATACACATTAATACTCATTTTCAAAATGGCCCCCAAATTGGATTTTTTTTTAAATTCTTGTAAAAGAAGATCTACAAACAACAGACATCTATTTTTTTGACATATTTTTCAGATGCGTGTTTGCTAATAAACTTGATCATAATTTGTTAAATATTACAAAAACCCGTTACACCAGATCAAAACGAGACTTGAACGTGATTGAAACCTCAGAAGAGTACATCCTTAACTCCAGATTATTTAAACGATCTCCTGCCACCTACTATTGCAGAAAATAACAGGTACACCCTTAGAAATAACAGTGATTATAGAGTTCCTCTAGTTCGGCTTTTTCTTACCAATCTTTCCTTTATACCCTCCACTCTTCGTAGCTGGAACTCCATAGATCTATTAGTACGATCTTTTAAATTGCTCTTCAAAGATACACTTTTAATTTAAAAGTATCTCTTTTACCTAATGAGATTATACGCTTCTATGATTTTTAAGATATCCGTTTTATGACTGGATATATCTCTATTTCTTTTAGGAATAACTCTACAAATTAAAGATATGTTCATTATATCAAAAGATTGAGTTAGAGATAGATTCTGTAGCCAAGCTTCATTTAATTATGTATCATATACTTTTACAACCCATCTTTGGCTGTTAAATGTTGGCTTGCCCTGTACGCTTGTACAAATGACGAAACAGTGGTTTGACCAGCATTGTAAGTTGCAGTTTTGACAAAACGGTAGATGACTGATGAATGGCAGCAGTCTCTTTGGGAACCATGTACCACTGCAGGCAAAACACTGCATACAGTAATAACCTCCCCTTAATTTGTTTTGTATAAAACTAGCGCAAATAGCCAACGGTACTACAGTGTACCGTTGACAGTATAGCTCCGTTGGTACATGTACAGTTTAAGAAAGACAGTATATTTTCAGACGTCCAGGATGTGAATCCCGGTTTTACTCATTTCATTGTTATATCAGGTTACTGATATTGAATTTTTATTCGTATTTCATCATTCTATTTTTGTTATAAGAATTCCGAAAGGTTATTTTCAGAATTGATTTACAAAGTTAATTTAGTCATACCAGAAATAATCCCGATGATTATATACAGCGAAGTGTTCTGCAGTGGTACTGGGGTCCTTGTAATCAAAAATATCACTCAAAGCATAGTAAGCTAAGAAATATTTATTCAAACTTCTGAAAAATAGACATTTAGACAATGTACCATGAAATTTGGTAACAAATATAGATTGTTTACAAATATGTTTTATACATACAATAGCACATAAAGATATATTAAACAAGAAGCCCATGGGCCTTAACGGTCACCTGAGTTGTATTACAACTGTTATTTGTTGCTGTGATGTTACAGAAACAAATATTGTAATTAATCAAAATATGGCTATCAGACAGCGGATTTCCTGACAAAATTGTGTTATTTAATTATGTTACTGATAACCAAATAATAAAATACCCCCTACCCCCTACCCATGCAGGAATGGGTGACCGGAAGTGGAGTGAAACTCACAGTTTTGCTGAAATTTAAGCAAGTGTGACCCTTTTTGGCACCGCCCCTCAGACCCCCGGAGTGAGCAGGATCTCGATTATACTACCATCGAACATGATGAAAATTCTAACCAAGTCTGATTTTTCCCCACTGAAAAAAAGCAAAATATACAAAACAAATATTTCCTTATATAAATTGTCAACTCTTTACCCCCTTCCCCAGAGGAGGAGGGAGGGGACTAGTTTTGATAGAAACTAGAGACCTTTCCATCCAAGAACAAAAACATATATTTTATTCCAGATAATCTGAGTCTGAAGAAGGATTTGTTGAAATTTCAGACAATTTGACCCCTTTTGTTCCTGCCTCTCGGACCCCTTGGGGATTAGATAACATAGAATATGTCAAAAATATGAATTATTTACCGGGGTTGTATATTCAAAATTTGATAGGAACTAGAGACCTTTCCATTCATCCATCCATGCAGAAGTTTTGATTCTCGCAAAGCTGGGTCTAGAAAGGAAGACTATTAAAATTTAAGACAATCGGACCTCTTTGGGCTCCGCCTTCGGGTAACTTAGAGACGAATCTGGGTCTTTAACTTTATAAAATCATACTGCATTCACAGGATTATTCCTCCAAACACTGTTTGAATTCTTTCCCACTAAACATAAGCACAATATACCAAAAAGTGTCTAGAACAGTATAAACTATACAATTTACACTCTGAATTTTGATAAAAAGCCTTCAGACTTTTTCTCTCATGAAGAGGATTGGATTTCAGCAAATTTGGGTCTGAAGAAGAAAACTGTTGCCGGTTTGACCTTTTTGGACCCAATCCTCAGACCCTAGAGGTGAATCAGGGTCTGTTTTTTAATACCATCAAACTGCAATCACAGACCCTATGGGTGAATCAGGTTCTGGTTTTTCATACCATCAAACTGCAATCCTCAGACCCTACCGGTGAATCAGGGTCTGGTTTTTAATACCATCAAACTGCAATCACATGTTGATAATTCCAATCAAGTTTGAATTCTTACCCACTGAAAAATGGGCAAAATATTCCCAAGATAGTTATTTCTCTAAATAACTATATATATATATTAAAGATTACCCCCTCCCGAAGGGTAATAGGTAATCCGGGGATAATAAAATTCAGTTTTGAAAAGATAAACGCCTTTTGCCCTTCCATCCATGAAAAGTGTATGATTCCAGTAAAACTGTGTCTGAAGAAGAAGTTTGTTTTAATTTCTCCAACTTGGCTCAATTTAGGCCCACCCCTCAATCCCTTTGATGTTTATAATATCAAACTCCAATCACACGATGATCAATCCAACCAACTAATAATTTGCATAAGGCATCCAAATACCTATCGATCTATGGACAAAAACATGTATTTTATTCCAGATAATCTGAGTCTGAAGAAGGATTTGTTGAAATTTTAGCCAATTTGACCCCTTTTGTTCCTACCTCTCGGACCCCTTGGGGATTAGATCACAGAGAATATGTCAAAAACGTGAATTGTTTACGGACGGACGACGACGACACGAGACACCGGACAAAAGACGATCGCAATAGTATAGTTCTATGGTGACCTAAATAGGCTTAATCGAATACAGACAAGTCTCGAAAATCAGCAATGGTTTGCTGTAGGTAAACGCTTATAGAAAACAAAATGGCAGCATCTTGCACATGTTCAAGGAAGGGGGGGGGGGTTATACATTTTGATTTGTGTTTAACAGCCGAAGTCGCACGGCGATGGTTCATAATTTCGTAAAAACAACACAATATCCAATTGGGTTTATTATAAGCAACAAGTATTTGTAGTCACACCTGTTTTTCGTAGAATGACTTTTCACTAGGTAAAACTGTGGTAGTAAAATCAGTTTACCACTGTTAAAAATACAATAAGTAGCCACCAAACAGCCGGTCAAAGTGTGTGTTGACAGAAAGTTTACATTTACGTGATGCCGAATCATCTTAAATAGAAGTTTTCTAACAGCCGGTCTAGGTAAGGAGGTCTACCAGACAATGCCATGCTGCCGACGTGACTTGGTATCAACAACATGGCCTCAATCAGGCTTAGTTCACGGCCAAATCGCCAAAGGTTGTTTGGTAAATGGTTTGGATCAACACATCAAGGATTGTTATCATTTTAACATCGTCTACTGCCGTATATACCATACATGGAAGGTTACAGAAATTGATATGATATATGTATTAGGTCCTGATTATTACTTGATAAACGTGATTCAATATTAAGCTGTTTCTACGATATTTCTTATCTTTGATACCTCGCGATAAAACCATACCGATCACAAAACTGTATTGGCGACAGTGCAATATTACTAATCTATAATAGCCAGGATTCGAACTAGTCATTCGGAAGACGTTTTAGACAAAACTCGAAGCTTCTTGTAGTTCATTAAGAAAACGTCGAAGAATTGCATAGCGTAGAAGTAGTTATTTTGGTACAAAACACCTATTTGAGCATTAGTTCCAGAAATTAATGAAACAGCAAAAAATGTCGAAGCGTCATCCAAACTGTGATTCTAATACAAAATCGAGAAGGGAAAAGTATTTAACCACCTTTTATGCACTCTCAAACAGCTGTATATTTGTACCTCAGAACTGCCAGAAGTAGAGCACTGATAGGTCAGCAATATCCCGCCATGTGCATGACCGTAGCCATCCTAGTGTTTTGGTTTCTGAGATAAGGACTTTAACCGCGATAGTCTATTTTTAGTAATAGTGACCTTGACTATTATATATATAAAAAAAAAATCCTCATATATATATATCATGTACATATCTTTGGAAACAGTGACCTTAATATTGACCTAAGAACCCTTTGAAACCCGTTTTGAACATCTGCATACCACAATGCACAACGCCTTTAAGTAACAGTGACCTTGACCTTAGGGAGTGACCTTCTGCAGCGCTAGTTCGAATCGCGTCTATTCAAGATATCTTACTATACACGCAGAATCAAAAACAAGTATACACCAAAACAGTTATGTGTTCTTATAGTTTCCTGGTTACTAATCCATTGCTTATTCTCGAGACTGTATGGTACATTTATCTTATACAAAGGAACCATATAAGCTATCAATGTAAATTGTTAATCCGGGCAACTGGGCCAAGATCAAAATGTCAATAATATTTTATTGCCGATGAATGCAGTTGATTATTAGAAATACTGCAACTTCTCCAATTTTCTGTATCTAATCAAGTCAGATTTAAACAGACACTTTTGGGGGCGTGACACAGATTTTCATCCCACGGTACGTATACTCAGGAAAAAAGAAGGGTGGGCACTCCATTAAGCTATTTAATGCAAGTGTATAATAGTCTTTATTTATATACTTGTTGACAAAGTTGAGTCAACGACTCGTCTTACATTTGGTCAAGTAGTTATATAATATACAATAATTCACCAAAAGTTTTTTTTATTTTTCAATTTAATAATATGTTGTTCGGTGAAGTGTTGGTTAATTAATTTCTTATTAAAAACATTGCCGTGCTGAGTTGATTTTATTCCATGTTTAGGGAAGGTTAGTCGAGGTTCATAAGTCGCCTGTATAATACCACGTATGATCACTGTTTTCGCCGAAAAAAAATATAATAATTAAGAATTGAACTTAAAAACTGACGGATAAGGTTAGGAGGGATAGTGTTTTATTCATCGGTCAAAGCTTTATCTCCTGCAAGTTAAACCGCTGATTTTGACGTTTCTGAACGTATTGCCAAAGACTTTCCAAATGTGGACTATGGACGATATGTCGAGTGATTTAGATGAAAAACCCAAAACCATAACATTGTTTTGTTTTAAAACAGTTACCTTGACGCGACTCGTATGCAGTGGGGAATTATCGTGTTATACACTTTCAAGTGGTTTTGGAAGGTTTCGGCAGATCCAGGACGACTAAGTAGTATCTGTGATTTTGCAGATGGATTAGCCATTTCAGGAGGTTTTCCCGAGAAGCAGACGTTACACGGTGTCTTCCGCTTCGTGAACATTCACACCTCGACCAAGTTCGGTTAAAACGATTTGACAAAAGGTTTACGCTCTTTAAACTGCAACCAAATTGTTGTGCAACTTGACGACCAGCACTTTCCCTCTGACCTCGTGACAGCCAAGGAATGTAAAAATACGTGTTTGTGTTCATTGTTTTTAAAGTTTTCAATCGTAGTAGGTCATCGTAGCAGAGGAATTCCATTTACGTTTTATACTGGGCACTTGCGTTATTCACGAATTATTTACAAAAACACACGAGGAACTCTTTGATCACACAGACATTTACAGCTGAATGATTTCAATGAATAGGATACCACTTGGTCTAGGTATTCCATTCCCGAATGTTCTACTTTAACCGATATGGAGGTTGTCCCCAAGGGAGTGGTGTGTTAACCTTTCTTTTTTTGCTGAGCATATATGTTCGTGTATTACATTATATTGATTGACCGGGAGATGAGGATCTATGTTATGAAAGCGGAATTTTATATTTTCATTATAATTAAAATCGAAAAAAACACTGTTCATGACATTGGACCCAAAAGTATCACTCTTATTATAACATACATAGAAAATCAACGATGTCTGTACAAATTAAGAAAAAAGATATATTAAAAAAATATATATAAAAAAAATGAAACATGAATCAATCTTAACACAACTGAACCATGGAGCTTCATTGATGATGGTGATTTAATTTCACACAGTGGCTCTTCTTGGTGATGACGTCACTTCAAGCCGCGGTTCTACTTGGTGATGACATCACTTTAAGCAGCTGGTTCTAATTTTGATGTTTCACTCACTTCCTGTTTAAAACCATATAAAAAAACCAAGTTCAGCTCATTGATAAATAATTAATTGATTGAAGGAAAACGACAAGAAATCTTAATTCTGATAAATCGATTTGGACAAAAGCCTTTATACTGAATAATTGTTGAAAATTACAAAATCAAACAAAGAATGAGTACTGTAGCCCATACGAGATAAGTAACGTTTTTGTTACGGTAGGGTAAACATTGAGTGGGAATCATTTAATTGATACGTTTTAGTGTAGAACTATAAGGAAAGAGGCTATATCAGTGAAGTTAACAGCGATATTGCCCGCTATTACATGTACCAATCATTCACTGATGGAGAAAGATATTAAACGAACTCTTCTATTCAACTTATTGACGAGGATTTTCAGTTTAATAAGAGATAAAATATTTACACTGAAACCTGTATTCAGAGGCCATCTTCAAGCATATCATTAAGTGGTGTCTTTTTGCATGCAATCTCTTAGTACAGAGGCAGTGAACAAGACAGGATTGAGATAAGGAGTTTAAAACGTGGTCTCTAAACACAGGTTTCCTATTTATACAGGTGACCTCTAGGACTGGTATGATTCTATCTCCTTGTTAAATTTGAACGAATAAATATTTGTAAAATATCGTTAATTTGCAAACGACTCAAGAGGCGCCAATGCTTTGAAAAACACGTGCTTCTCCAGATATACAAGTACTTACAGTGAACGTTAATTACGTAAAGCTTACAATTTAATCTGTATGTTTCGTCTGCATAGCAGCATGAAGGTGATTGTTTCTCTAAAACTCAACGTGACGTCATACGGCCCCCATGAATGTATCGTTCTAATGTTGCTCCGTCTTCCATGTAACCAAGACGTCTATCTGACAAAAGAAATTGAAATATAAAGATTGCATCAACACGCTATTGTGTTATCTAGTTATCAATAACACACCTTATGGACTACTTGGCTCTCTCGTCGAGCCGTGCACGTCATTCGGAAATTATTCGAGTCTTTCCCGTCTTGTCGGAAAGATCGGTTAACAAACGCCCTAAAATAATCGAGGAAAACAAGAAATGTTTACTCTTTTTTTACCTATTTGTTTACTTTTTCGTTTATATTTGGTGCAGCATATCACTCATGGTAACGCATATGTGCTGAGTTGCATATTTAACCCACAACAGTATTCGTACTAAGGACATTCACTTCCGTTAGGGGATTTTTTTCTTTTGTGCAGGTTATACGTTAATTCCCCAAGTTTAGCACGTGCAGTTCAAATAGATGGCAACGCCCTGTAAAACGAATTTGCTTGTACTCAATTGGAGTTATCATCTCATAAGTTTTCAAATGTAATCAAAGTAAATAACTATGTCTTATTGACATCTGGATACTCGATTGATGTGGTAAACACTAACATTGGTATAACGACATAGGACTGAGTAATCGTACGTACCTTGCACCCGAGCCGTTGTCCGGATTGTTTCCCATTTTCAACGTCAGATCAATGCAATTGTGTAATTTCCCATTGGTAAGAATAAATCCAATCTCGGAATTTGTCACAACACATCAACAAATTGATCTCTCACAACATCAATATCACAACAACAATATAATATAAAAAAAAATCAATAATGATTAAAAAATGTCCATGGGCCTGCATCGTTGACCTGTTTATTTGAAAACACAAATTTGGGATCATGGTGGCAAATTAAGATTTGTATTAACTTCAGAATTTCAACAATAACTTCAGAATTTCAACAATAATAAGGCTTGGTCTAATAAGGTTTATTTGTTTGATTTTTACACAGTTTCAACTCTTTTCGCCATAAATGTGTGCGAACATAGTTTATAGTGTCCTTTTACATCAGCAAGCTATTCATGCGATATACCATTCCTCTTCTACTGATTTATAGGATGGTAGACTTTATTTCAAATATTTGCTGTTGACTTCAGCAAGTTACACGGTAAATTAAAGACTGCAGGTGTTAAGGTTTTTTAGGAGAAGTGTTTTTGCGACACTTTGATCTCTTTGACATATAATGTAAGTCATGCTCATCATCAGCATAATGCTAACCGATATTTATGATTATATATTGCTGAGAAGAATTATTTCAAAGTAGTGACGAAAGAGCAAACGACGGACAGATGGCAGACGGGTAATCGACACAGGCGACGATGGACTCCGCCTCATGGCATAAGCACATGGGCACTTTATGCCATATAAGCTAAACATAAGAATTTCCCATGTTTCAAAATAAACAATATTACTATATGAAAATACACATAGGAAAAACATCATAACATCAGTATCTATATACATCAAAATATCAGTATAATGTAAAAATTATATATATTTATATAACAACAATTGAATTTTTACTTCATGTTTAGAAAATGTCTGATACATAGATGGAATAGAAACATTGTCTCACAATGACACTGGTGGTATATGATGCTTACCATAATAGCAACAATGGGCCGAGGGACATTTAGAGGTCACCTGGAATTTTCTACACAATATAAAAACCCGTTGAATATCATACACGTTTATCAAAAAAGTAAAAGAATTATAAGCTTTAACCAGGACGGAATCCGCAAAGGCACGCAAGACAACACTAACTTAAATGTGTTTGTATTCCATACCCCACATTTAAGTACATTGTACATGGTTATAGTGTAGGGATCTCAACTGTTGCAATGTTAGATCCAGGTAGAACTTCCAAAGGTGTAGGAAGTATCCAGGAATTGGGTCATATCTCCAAAGCAAAGCATGGGTAAATATTTAACTGTTTCCATGTTATGATACAGGGAGTTAATACCATTGGGGGGGGGGGCTCACTCCCTGGTCCCAAACCCGTTATCGTAGATACATCCATCTTTTCATGTCCACGCTCTGTGTTAGAAGCCAAATAGAGGAGATCGCAGTCATTCTAAAGTAGTACATCTTTACACTCCTAATTCTACGTACGAATCCCATCTCTGACCCTAGGGACCTCACCACCTTCACTATACAAACCAGTATTAGTTTGCCTTAGAAATATTTAACAGTTGTTCATAAGGAGTTGACATTTGAAATGAAAATGCCTATAATTTACATTTAAGGCCCTACCAATAATGTCAGAGGGGATATACAATCTTCATTTATTGACATGATCGCCTTGCCTCGGTTAATGTGCAAAAGTTGATGTGAAGAAGCCAATGACAAGAATATTGCTTTAAAAATATTTTGTACATAACTTTAAGGTCCATTATATCCCTCCATACAAAACCTGTATTTGTTTACACATGTCACTGAG
Organism: Mizuhopecten yessoensis; assembly: GCF_002113885.1. NCBI lineage: Eukaryota > Metazoa > Mollusca > Bivalvia > Pectinida > Pectinidae > Mizuhopecten > Mizuhopecten yessoensis. The sequence continues at coordinate 129,059 of NW_018404837.1, read as the reverse complement.
GCTTATAGAAGTCAGTCGGAAAATATGGTTTTTGACTGCGAACATATTAAAGGTATTTGTATAAAGTTGATTTATCAGAAGTGTTTTGGGGTTTGTAGTTGGAACAATTTTTCTCATCGCTCCACATGCATGACATCGCAAGTCCACATGCAGTGGCCTCACGATTTTTTTCAAAGGCTCCCGATGAAAGAATTGTCCTCACGACAAACCCTGAAACATATTGTCATAATTTGTATTTCGTTCAGGATTGGTAGGCTTTAGAAGATATACTAATCTTATTCTGCTCTATTACGGGCCTACATTATGCCATGTTCCTCAGGCCCCAGATGTCAAACAAACAACTCCGCACACTTCCATCAAGGCTTAAATTCCCCAAATAGGTCGAAATTGTATCATTTACTCTGGAGAAGTAGTTTTCTAAGGAAACAATGACGCATGACAAGACGAAAGACAACTGCTGCGCCATTTCATAAGTTCATCAGTCCTGTGGACCAGGTGAATAGCTAAAATCACTTTTTTCATCAATCACAAGATATCACTAACAAGTATTACAAACACAAAAAATATAATAGCTCCATTACCTTAGCATTTCAAAGGTGAAATATTATATTTACCGTAATTACAATAATAATACAGAAACATTGTCTTGTGAATCAAAAGAATGAAATATTATATACATCATAACAAAAAAAATGAATTTTGACATACTGTCTTACACATAATTAAAACAATGAACATTACATGAATCATAATAAAAAAAAACCAAGGAATATGCACATTGTGACATAAATCACAAGCACGAAACACTATGTGCATCATAATCAAAAATGTCTCACAAGCCACAAGGATATACATAATAACAAAATATCAAATTGACATACTGTCTAATATATGATTAAAAATAAAAACAATACATGTATTATAATAAAAAACATGAAATATACATACTGTGTCATGAATCATTAGATCGAAAATTATATGAATCATAAATCAAAAATGGAATCGACACACTGTGTCTTGCATCAAAAATATAACCCTATATGTAGCATGAAAAGGCTTGGAGAAGACACACTGTTTCATGAATCACAGGAAGAGAATATCAAATATTTCATAATAAGAATGGAAACGACACAATGTATAATAAATCACAAATATGAAATGTTCCGTAAAACACCTAGAAAAGACAATAATGCAATAGACACATTGTGATATAAAAAAATGAAATAGTTTTTGTGTTTTAACACAAAATGGAATAGACACACTGCCTTATGAATAACAAGAATGAAGCATAATATCCAGTATATTCATCAAAGCAACAAAAGGGAAGAAAGGACTTTCATAAAAGAATGAAACATTATTTGTGTTATAATTAAAAAATGGAATAGACACACTGTTTCATGCATTAATAACAAAACTGAAACAAAACAATACAATTATGATGATACAAACATTAAATAGATCCACTGCCTCATCTAATACAAGAATGACACACAGAATGTGGCTTAATAACAAAAACGAATGTGCATACTGTTTATATGAAACAAACAATTGAACTACACAGCCGAATTTAAGCTTAAACCTATATGTGTTACATATACATACCTGTACATAATTGAGCGATATTTACATAAGTATAACAACACATTAAATAAGAAATACATGCAGCTGTGTTTTGTTGATGATCATGTGTGACGAACAATGGACATGCATAATATGTTGATCAACAGTGTTTTGTATACTAGCTTAGCCCCGACCCCACTTGTCTGTATACTAGCTAAGCCCCGACCCCCACTGGTATGTATACTAGCTTAGCCCCGACCCCCGTTGTTCTGTATACTAGCTAAGCCCCGACCCCACTGGTCTGTATACTAGCTAAGCCCCGACCCCGTTAGTCTATATACTAGCTTAGCCCCGACCCCCACTGGTCTGTATACAAGCTCAGCCCCGACCCCCGTTAGTCTGTATACTAGCTAAGCCCCGACCCCGTCGGTTTGTATACTAGCTAAGCCCCGACCCCCACTGGTCTGTATACTAGCTAAGCCCCGACCCCCGTTGGTCTGTTTACTAGCTAAACCCCGACCCCACTGGGTTGTATACTAGCTAAGCCCCGACCCCCACTGGTCTGTATACTAGCTAGCCCCGACCAACCCTTCTATTGTGTTCTACCTCAGAACATGTTTATTTTCTTGTTGATTTATACTTTATGATAATCATTTCAAAGAAGGCAAGTTTATTTTTATTGGCTTTTTATATTTCAACACACGAAAAATTCACAGGTCAAAACGCTAGTTTAGATGGAGACTTTTCTCCTGAAAAGATATCCTTTTATTTGCTTTTGTGCCTGTTAGCTTTATAATCAAACTTTTGTTTAAAGTCATTAAATGCAGTACAAAGTTACTTCAAGTGTAAGGTTCTAATTCAGTTACGTGAAACTTTTCAATTTCTGTGTATTTTATTTAGTAATAACCTTTGGCAGATTAATAAGCTTCAGGCATATATCCACTGCTACCCCGTCACAGATTTAGTGTTTTCGCAATAACTAGGGTAGTTTTTCCGTCAAATTAACTTATAGGGAACGTGTTAAACCTCGCAAGTAATGCTAGAAAACCAGTTATGAAGAAGGTTGCATGTAGGTGCTGTGTAGTAAAAGAATATCGACAGCTTGAATAAAATATCAAATAATTTGTATAATTGAGGTCTGCAGAATATTGCAATTGTGTAAAATTTCTAAACATCTAAAATATTTGTATTAAGCCTCTTTATGAAATCGACAGTACATTATTTTTTTTTGTATGTTTGATCTGCAGAATATTTTTCCAAATCTAAAGTTCTGCTTATTCAAACTGTAGTTTTGCTGTCATCGTATATATTGAGAGATAAAAATGGAATCTGACATGGAAAAGACGGCTGAATATGTATGCAGTGAACATAACAATTCAAGATACCGCCGTTTAAATTAAAGAGTCTGGATTTTGAGGAAGCTGATTGACTAAGAACACGTTGCACAGAAACGCCAAATGCTTCGGAGTCAGTGAGAGAGAAATATCCCATAATCACATGAAAATTTGTAATTGTCAAGCGTGTTCAGGTGCGTTCGATTGGAGTAATTTTTGCGGTTGTGCGTTGAGAGTTTCTGAGGCGTATAATGAATTGTTTGAACTCCCTGATAAGCCTGCCCATATCTAACAGAATGATGATCCCAGGAACCAAACACAGGACGAGGATGCCAATATAGCCAATGTTAGCTGCAGATTTGCGGTCGTCAGGGGCACTCGTCAAAGCTCGCTTATATGAAGACAGCTTCTTAGGGTTGATGAGTAGCTGTTCTTTAAGCTTACTGAGACTTTCCTCCAACTTGTTCTGATCTACCGGGGTGGGTTTAATGCAGGAACATGTTGAACATGTCGCTGATATCGTTACAGTTTTCTCGGTTGCTGGAAGCAGAAACATGATTATATTATTAATTTACTTGAGACGTGCAGCCGCCTCGGAATTGTCGATCGTTCTCTTCAGAGTAAAATGGTCCTATACAACTGCCATTTACTTTTTAGCCTTCGAGTCGGGGGAAGCAATTTTAGCTTTTTTCATATTATTTGGGCAAGGCATTGACACATTTTATGAAAAAGAATCAATTCAGAAATCGAGTGGCCAAAAAAAGCAGCTTTTCTTCTTGCATCCTTTGAACAACTCCAAACTATAGAGACAGTCATTAGAAAATAAAAGATACAATGTTGTTTTATAGAGACAATCATCAGAAAACAAACGATACCATGGTGTTTTATAAAGACAGTCATCAGTAAACAAAGGATACAATATTGTTTTAAGAAACAGTCATCTGAAAACAAAGGATACAATGTTGTTTTATAGAGACATTCGTCAGAAAACAAAGGATACAATACTGTTTTATAGAGACATTCATCCGAAAACAAAGGATACAATGTTGATTTATAGAGACCCTGGACCTTTTGGTCATACAAAGTATTGTATTTGACCCCTGTGACCTTGAAAATGGGCGAAGGATATTCATTTGAACATACTTTGTAGCCCTTCATCCAGCATGCTTCTAGCTAAATATCATCAACCTAGGCGTTATGGTTACTGAGGGGAAGTTGAATAAAGGTTTGAAGCATATCTAACCCTTGAATATAGGTCAAGGTCACTGATTTAAATTAACTTGGTAAACCTTTATTCCAGCATGTTACTGGATAAAATATCACCCTAGGCTTTTTGTTTATGAATAACAAGTTGTTTAAAAGTTTTAAACATATTTGACCCCTGTGACCTTGACAATTGATCATTCAGTTGAACAAACTTGTTAGCCCTTTATCCCAGAATGCTACTGACCGAATATCATTACTCTGGTCCTTTTCTTTATAAAGAAAAGTCGTTTTAAGATTTCAATATAATTGACCCCTGTGACCTTAAATGTAAGTCGAGGTCATTCATTTAAACAAAGTTGGTAGCCCTTCTTTAAAGCATGATACTGACAAAACATCCTTGTCCTATTCCTCTTTGTTATTCAGAAGAAGTTGTTTAAATATCTTAAACATATTTGACCCCTGCAACCTTGAAAATTGTCGAAGGTCCTTCGTTTATAACAAAAACATGGTAGCCCTTCATCCCAGCATGTTACATGCCAAATATCGACGCCCAAGGCCTTTTAGTTATTCAGAAGAACTTGTTTAAAGCTTACCACAAATTTGAACCCTGTTACCATGAATATAAGTTAAGGTCATTCATTTGAACAAACTTTGTAGCCCTTTTCCCCAGCATGCTACTGGCGTAATATCACCATCCTATGTGTTTTTGGCTACTGAGAAGAAAATATACGAAGGTTTTAAATACATTTGACTCCTGTGACCTTGAATATAAGTCACGGTTATTCATTTGAACAAACTTGTAAACCCTTTATCCTAGCATGCTACTGGCCAAATATCATAAGCCTAGTCAGAAGAATTTCTTTAAAGATTAGCACATATTTGACCCCTGTGACCTTGCAAAGAAGTCAATGTCGTTCATTTAAACAGACTTGTTTGCCCTTCATCACAGAATGTTACTGGCCAAATATCATCATCCTAAACCTTTTGGCCATTTAGGAAAAGTTGACTAAAACTTTTAACATATTTGACCCCTGTGACCTTGGACACAGGTTATTAATTTGAACAAACATTGAAGCCCTTTATCTAAGTATGCTGCTGGCCAAATATTATCATCCTAGACATTTTGATTACTGTGGAGAAGTTGTTTAAAGGTTTTTAACATATTTGACCCATATGACCTTCAAAATTGAAGAAGGTCCTTCGTTTGTAACAAAAACTTGGTAGCCTTTCATCCCAGCACACTGGTCAATAGTACCCCACTTGTCAATCCTACCCCACTGGTCAATACTATCCCACTGGTCAATCCCAAGCCAGAGATCGATCCTACCCCCTGTTACAGAACAAATGTCGTAACCCTAGGCCTTTTTTGGTTATTCAGAAGAAGTTGTTTAAAGCTTACCACATATTTGACCCCGGGACCTTGAAAATGGACGAATGCCATTCAATTGAACACACTTGGTAGCCTTTTATCCAAGCCTGCTACTGGCTTAATATTATCGTCCTAGGCGTTTTGGTTACTGAGACGAAGTTGTTTAAAGTAAAAAGTTGACACCGGACGGATGACGGACGAACAACGGACGACGCACCATGGCATAAGGTCATTTGCCTGCGGGCTAACAACTATTTCCAATGATTGGCTCTTTCTCTCAGCAACACCCGTCCCTCATTAGGTCTTATTTCTGCCCCTTGAATTGGGGAGGATTTTAACATTAATTTCAATTTTCCCTATAGGGGTCGCCTCTCTGCCCCCTAAAGCACCCCTGTATTTATACCAAATTGACATTTGGTTAAAATTTCTCCAAACAAACTGAAGGAAGAGGATTATAAACATGTATTGATATGTCCACCCACTGGACCCGTCCCCTTTGCTCCGAGAGGGGCCACAATCTCTGTTAAAACGAATGAAGTCCCTCTTGCCAAAAGATTTGTTTGGACCAAATTCGGTTAAAATAACTCATACTAAACGAAATGGATTTTAAAGATTTGCCTAAATTTCCCTTATTGGGCCCCGCCCCTCCACCCCAAAGGGGCTACATCTTCCGTTTATACAAAATTTAGTCCCAAGGATGCTCTAGACCTTTTCTCAAATGGTCAGGGGAAGAAGGATTTTAAAAATCTTCCTCAAATTCTCCTATTCGGCCCCGCCCGTCTTCACCAAGGGCTACAAAATTTAGCCCCATTTGCCCAAAGATGCTCCATTCCAAATGTAGTGAACATTTATAAAGCTGTTCAGGACTAGTAGCGTTTTAAAGGAAAAGCTGGCAGACGGACTGGCAACGGGCGACGGACGACGGACGATGTGGTATGGCATAAGCTCGCCATGGTCCTTCGAACCAGATGAGATAAAATGTTAATTTCCGTGAGGCAATGTATGATGCCGACTGTGTTTGGCTGTAACTACTGTTCCACTGACCAAAATGTCAATTTAATTATGTCATTTATAACACCAAAATGACGTCATGTTTTCAAAATATTAGCCAATATGCTACTGAACATTTAGAACACAAACGTTGGTTCTTGTACACTTTCTAGTCAATACTTAGAAATTCAAATGTTTACGAACAGGGGTCACTTGTATCACCTTTGTCGGAAAGATTTATCCAATATAGATGTTCCACATGGGATTGGTTTTGTTCTTACAGTTTGATTGTGTTGCATGATAACATATACATTTTAGATAGCAGTATTGATTTCGAAAATAGATTCTGAAAATACACCATCAGTTTTGCTGAAAAATATTTTTGAATTTATTTTATGTCGGTCAATTAAAATATTTAAATATTTAAACACTCAGTGACTCAATAAATGGTTACGTAGCACTATTTTTTACGAACGTGTAGGTGATTTTGTATCGTATTCAGTAATTAGGATTGAATAATTGAAACATAACCTACCCGTCGGTAGTGATGTTATTTCCAGCTTCACGGAAGTAACGACATTGGACAGCGGAGGTGTTGACTCGGACGAGGTTTCAATGACTGCCGTTGGATCAGTGCTGCTAGGTTCAAGGGTGCCTATACCAGTCACTGCGGATGTGGGTGTATAAGCTGTCGACGAGGGCCAAGTAGATTGTGTCTGTTGGTTTGATGTGGTCACAGTTGTGGAGCACAGGTTGTCAAGGTTGTTGATACTCGCAGTAACGCCGCTAGGGACAGTTCTCAACAGATCTATATAGAAATATGAGAGTTTGTGAATTGGTGTGCAAAGACAGGATATATTTCTCGGCAAAAATATAAACATTATCAGTTTTTAATGGAAATGTGTTAGCAATGTAGTATTGCATGATTCTCCGCAGTAACGAAGTACCCAAATGTGACATTTGACAATAATATATATCAAATATAACATGACATATTTTTCTGTATATATATATTATCAGTTCTTGGTGAAATGGTTTAATAATATTCAGGCGGAGTATTACGAGCAATCCATAGTTCCCAATCCCCGAAAGATATTCAACAGTGTTCATAATTAAAACAGCCATACAAATGTAACTCTGTAAGACCGGATTACAGAAAACGATTTTCCACATTCCAAATACAATAATATGCCATATACGCGATCCGCCATATCAAAAAAAAATCATCAAAAAATTATTTAATTTTGCTGTTCAGAAGCCTGTGAGTTCAAGTATAATGAAGGTATAATTCGCACACATGTCATGAAAGTTTTAAAAAAAACAACACATCTTTAACTTATTAATGTCGATGAGTAAAAGATCTTCGTTCAGGAATGTATGTTTTTATCATTAATATTTGAGATTTCCTGGACTCCGTATGCATTGCATTTATGAACATTTTAACTTCAAAAACAACCCGTAAAGCTTCTGAATTCATTGTCGAAAAGTTCCATTTGTTTTTCTACGGGATCGATTTGACCGTACATGTTAATGGGCACTTCGCTCTAGCTTTCAGCTTTCGACTTTTGACGTTTATGACTGTTATGGACACAAATTGTACCTGATGTCTTTCCTTCTTTATGTTATTTATTGCATTTTTACAACTGAAATATCGAAAATTACTCTCATAAAATAATATCTTTTTTGCACTGCAGTAAGAAATATAGAATATTTCAACGGTGCATATATGTCTGTTTTGGATTGAAACCAACTGAAGTTCATAATCATAGCTAATGAAAATATAACAAGCAAAGTATTTGAAATGTGTTTTCGGAAATGTCTTTGATTTCCCCTATTGGAATATCACGGAAAAGGTGAAGTGTAGGAAAAACACGTATCCCACATGGGTGTTTCACGCGAGATACGTGTATCTGTTAGACGTATATATAGGTGGGAGTAAATCACACATTGTCTTCATATAACGCATGCAAACAAGGTTGCGTGCCATTCTAATGGGGTCTTTCACGCAAAGCTACAGTGTTCATCTCTTATTTGGTACAATTTGCTCGCAATAATTATACCAAGTCTGTAGCTTTGTTAATAACTTAGTGTATGTACCAAAGATGTATAAACACAACCAATTATTCTAGAGAAAATCGGCGGCTTTGAATGCAATTGAGATTGATATTACAGTTCTGATTGATTAAAACAAAATCAAGCTTAGCCTTACATCATCTCACATGAACATATTTTATCAAATTGATTTTATTTCACTGTGAAAATTAAATAATTAGACAGATCATTTATCAGCTGATAATAATAGTATGAAAAACGTAAAAGTATGGACAAGACTGTCTATCAATTTGGCCGCCAGATATAACTATGTCCAAAACCTCTTCACTTCGAATTGTTAGCGGTAGACATTAAGATGATCCAGAAGGTAGTATAACTTTTTATAACGCTAGAGGAACTCGTGTCATAGATAACTTACAGAAGAAAGTTGTTTTGTTTGCAAAACAGTTTTGAAACCGGTGATTTTAATATTTACTCCGACCACTGCACAGTCACTTTTTGTATTAATGTTAGTTTGTGTTTTAACCGTACATCGTCAAGTATGTCGGACGTTGTTGAACAAATTTCGCTTAAAAAGAATGATGAACATGTGAATGTGGAATGGAACGATATAGAAAGTATAAACCGCTCTGTATGTTTTTAATCTATGTAAAAATGATGAAAATCGGGGCAATTTAATAAACAAGAAAACAATGTACAAAAAGTTTGAATATAAGCTAAAGAAACAATATAAGGGTCATGAGGACAACATGCTGAATTATGTGAGAAAGTATAACCCTAAAAGGTTTTACAAGCATTTAGAAAAAATAAGAAAAATATTAAAAATGATTTGAGTGAATTTGATTTCCTTCAACACTTTTACAAAATTATATGCAACTGAACCTTAAAGTTATTGTTGACATAAATGATTGTATGCACAAGTACGACAGTAACTCTTCTACTGTAACTTTTGATGAATTAGATGTAGATATAACAGAAGAGATAGTGTACGCAATAAAGAAATTAAGTACAATTAAGGCATATGGCCCGGGCTACATTTTAAATAAATACATTATTAAGTGTAGGACGGTTTTATTGCCGTGTTTTGTTATTTTATTCCATAATATACTTAAATTTGGTATAAACAATATTATATTGTTGTTTTATTGATAACACAAAGACTTTGATTTTATTAATCTCCAAAACTTATGGTTCAAATTGATAAAGTTAGGAATTGATGGGAAGTTGTTAAAATTAATTAGATCTTTGTATAGTTGTGTGAAATGTTGCGTAAAACAAAATTGCCTATTATCGGACTGTTTCAATTGGGAAAATAAATTGTTTCAAGGGAAAATTGTATCACCTCTACTATTTGCTTTGTATGTAACTGATTGTGAAATGCAATTTTTAATTGACAATTGTCCATCGATAGAAATATGCTTTTACTTATGTAAGCCGACGATATGGTAATTATTTCAGAAACGCCAGAGGGCCAACAATCAATGTTAAATTCTTTAGAACCTTATACAGAGAAATGGAGTCTTACTGTCAATATTAACAAAACATAAATTCTTGTGTTTAGAAATGGGGGTTATCTGAGAATGAAAAATAATCGGACATATTAAGGGTGTAATTTAGAAATTGTAAATGAATTCAATTACTTGGGAGTCTTGTTAAATCACAACGGGGCGTTTAGGGGGGAAAAATCAGAACAAGGTAGAAAAACATTTTTTGCAGTTATGAGTTTATGTCTGAACAACTTTTTTAATACTGAAACTCAATTGTTTGTTTTTGACACATATGTTAATAGTATATTAAGCTATGGTGCGGAAATATAGGGTTTAATAAGCCTCTGATGTCGAGAAAGTACATACTATGTTTTGTATGTTTGTAATGCTATGGTGTACTTAAAACTTGGCAGGTATCCTTTATCGTTATTAAGGATATTCAACATTTGTTAAGTATTAGATGAAATTGAAAAGAACTGATTATTGTATTTTGAAAGCATGTTACAAGAAACGGTAGAGAATAAGGATAGATGGATAATGAACATCAAGGATGAGCTATACAGGATAGGCCTAGGGTTTATTTGGGAATATGATATTAACGAAATCACGTTCTATTCATAAATTTAAGAAATGTTAATTTTATTCCTAAATGCCCATGTTATTCTGATTTGCGAGCAATTTTTTTTAAAACTTAATGCATTAAAAAGCCAGGCATGTTAAAATTGATAGGGCTACTGAGTGTGAAAAATAAAAACGAAATAACATTTAGGGAAATATATAAAATTTGCAAATTCGAGAAGAGACTAATTATTATTAATAGCTTAGTTGCACTCTCCAAACATATGATACTGTTTCTATTTGTAAGTGTGTAGTAAGTGTGTGTAATGTTGTGTAATGTTGTGTAATGCTATTTTGTATTTTGCACTGTAATTGTGTAGTAAGTGTGTGTAATGTTGAGTAATGGTGTTCAATCCTATTTATTTTGTATTTTGCACTGTAAATGTTGCACTTTTGTTACCTGTAACTGTAGAGTTGAAAAACTCAAAGTAATAAAGACCTTGAACTATGAATAGGTATTTAGGTAGAGGTAACAGACAAACACAAGCTATTCATCACCTTGTATGTTTACCGAGTTTAATAAAAGATCCAAATGACAAAGATATAACTGATGAAGCTGTAAGAGGAAATTATTTTAATGAGTATTTCAATAATAAAGCAGATCAGTATGTAAAAGAAACTTATGATAACGACTCTTCAGATACGTTAAAAAGACTTAAAGTGTACACACAAGAAAAACTGAGCGGTTACATTTTTAATATTCCCCAAGTTGACGCTACTTTTATTGAAAACTCTTTATTGAATTTGAACAAAGTCACCGGGCTGGATAATATTAGCGCAATTGTTTTTAAATTTTGGAAGTATGCGAAAGTAAGCCCTGACCACAATTTGATTACATGATAGCCAATCAGTAACCGGAGCAAAACACTCATGTCAGACTGCGCTAACTAATATTAGAAACACCTGGTGGTATGAGGCTATAGAAAAAGGTATTTTGACAGGTGTTCTATTTCTAGATTTTCGAAAGGCATTCGACCTTGTTAACCACTCTGTTTTAATATCTAAATTGTATGGGTATTCATCTTAATCAATGATCGTTTTCAAAGTTATTTGAGCGGGAGATATTAAAATTTTAAATTTTAAGAACACTTTGAGTGATTCTCTCCATCTTACAGTCGGCTTCCCTCAAGGTTCAATATTGGGGACACTTTCGTTCATTTTATATGTAAATGACCTGCCCCTGATTACAAGTTAAAGTTCCTTGTACAATCGCAAGAACAATCATTTGGCGTTGTAAATAGCAGCCTCCATGCTGATGCAAAAGTAGTGTCAACATGTTGTGATAAAAACAAAATGTGTGTAAACACAGAAAAAAACAAATGCCATGCTTGTTACAATGTCATACTTGGTAGAGAAAATGTAAATTAAAAGACGTATTGCCCATTGTTATCAACAATGTAAACATTGAAAACGTAAATTTAAAAAAAAACTCTTGGGAGTGTCAATAAATGATTGTGTGTCTTTGGACGTCAAATGTTTCAGATGAAAAAGCTGAGACCCTTCGTGAGTCAGACATATTGTTTGACTTTATAATTGCTTTGTAAAACCTCGTCAAAACTACTGCACTACTGTTTGGGGTAACAGTTCAAAAAGTAGAATTGTCAAATTAGAACGTCTGCAAAAGATAGCAGCCAGGCTTACTTTAAATTGTGATTTTCCACACCTTCCTGTGATATGTTAAAAAAACTAAATTAGTTATCTTTTCAAAACATTATTTTATACAATCAAGCAGTTCTTATGTACAGGTACAAGATACTTAGACAATATAGCTCCACAAAATTTGAATGGTTTTACGTATATGTCTGATGTTCAGTGAAGAACAACAAGATCATCATCTACCAATGTGTTTTACTTGCCATGTCATAAAACAAACATTTTTAGTAAATCTTTTAGATATGAGGGACCCTTAACATTGAATGTTCGTCACTTTTAGAATTAAAAAGATCTGCAAAGCAATTTTATTTGGAATGTTTTATGATCTTCTCCCTTATCGTGTATTGTATACATATATTTAAAAATATATTTCTTTAAGCTGTAAATATTGTACATTTTATCATACCTTGTATCTTGACCATATTTGTAAGATGCTCATTGTGTTATCAAGAATAAATAAAGCTTATTATTATTATCATTATTGTCATTTTATCATGAACCGGCTAATATGTAGCTATACTGTTCATGCAAGTCGTCGGTTATATATCTATATCTAAATCTATCGTTAATTATTTCAGATACAGTTTGGCTAAGCGCACAATTGTTGTGTGTATTTGTTTGGAACCGAGCATATTAACAATGGTATCTTACATTGATCTGCTGCCAGCGTTGGAATAATCTGGAACGCCGTCTTCTCTCTCTAGCATACTCTTTATATTTATAGTATCTTGCTGATGGTAGGTGTTTTTAGTACATACATTAGCTTGAGTATATGGCACTTTTAGCAGTCACGTGAACAAAAATGAGAAAACATGTCAATATCATTTTCATCAATAATAATAACAATCACCTACCTTTCTTATACTTTTCACTTCCCTTGGTATACGTTATCCCGGATGTGAATGTAAACAGTCTGCAGTCTGCATTTTAAAGTATCGTATCGGAATCCAACACACGTGGAAACCGCACATTGCATGGAACATTGCTTCACTTCGGAATAAGTAAATTCAAAAATATCTGGAGATGCATCCCAAATCGTCAAAACATTGGTAAAACAGATTCCGGTATCTATTGAAGATAAACAAGTATTTCATTTTATTAGCAAACGTGACAGGAGTAAAACACTGGTGTAATGAGCTTGTTAACTTGTTTGTAGATCATGAATGTTCTGTAAGTATTCTCTTCTTAATGCGCTTTTTTATGACTTTTTGCGACATGCTGATTTTGAACTTTTGTCAATCTTATTGTTCATAAACATTAACAATGTCGGTAAGACCACCTATGGAGACAGCAACAGCTATTTTATTGACAGATGGTCTCTACGGACAGGTCGACGCAATGAACAGGTCGCTCAACCATGTCCATATGATATAAAAGGGAAAATGCACGACTAGAACCCAGGACACACCAAACTCTTGACGGACGATCTACCAAGTGAGTTTCCTGGTCGCCAGCGAACAACCCAGTCATGTCCGCTACATTTGTAAAAACTAGCAAAGAGAAGGCGAAAGCAGTATCGGTTTCAATAGATAGCTAGACGTATTAGACTATAAAGATATGAAACCCATGGATTGCTTAGGGTTCTGATAATCATATCCGAAAATTTCGAGGTCGGAATTTTTGTCTAAAACCCCGGACATGAAGGACAGTTTTTTCTCATTCAATTCGCTAGGTTTAGCTAAGAAAGCACTAGAACAGCGACTACATTTTCAATCGCAGCACCGGAATGTTCCGTGAATGTGTCGTATGTTAGTATTGCTACATTGAGATATAACGCACGTGAAACGGGATGTAAAATAATCTATCACTTTTGTGTTATGGCGACAGTGTAATAATAACTTGAAATTTAGCACACGGCTTTGCCAAATTGAAAGTTCCTATCCCAAGGGCTGAGATTTTCATGTCTTCATCACATAGATTGATTGCTTTTCTTCCACACCAATAGTAAGTACGTGTCTTAGCGGGTAATCATAGGTGAGGGAGGGGTATGTTACTAAAATAGATACATGCTGCCATAGTAGGTTGTTAGCCCGAGACTCCCAAAACAGCCCGAGGGACTCAGTGACGGCATGAAAACTAGCCCGCCCGCTAGATAAGGTCATCTACCATAAGCTGAGAACTCGATGTTACAACCCAAAGTGCAATTACCACAATATAATCTCCATTGCTACATATTGACCAACGCAAACTTACAATGNCTAGGTGGATAGGTGGTCTTATGGGCATTATTCTGTTACCAGAGTTAATTAAGGTAATAGGTTTGTGTCACGTTTTCTCAGTAGAATTTCTTCAAATTTTGTAGTTATATTGCTTTGAAGTAAAGACAATTTTATGCCACAAAAAAGAGATAGGTTGTCAGAATTTTAAGGATTTTAAATGGAAATGTATGTAAAATAATGTCAATAAAAATGATACTGCCATAGATTTGTATTGCATTAATGTTTATCAATTTAATTAATGGTGAAATTGTGCAAAATACATTATCTATAAACGATTAAAAATCAACATTTTATAATAAAACCATATACACATATTAATTGCATGTAAGAGTTATCTTTCTTGAAAAACTTCACAGTAGCCGCTTGCCTGAAGTACAGATAAATGGACACATATGACTCATTGATAAAAAACAACTGAATTAATGCCTGGATTGCTTTGAAATACTTTAATATTGAGAGAACACACTGTTCTGTCAATAATAAACATACAATATTCATCAGTTTAAGATTAAACAATGGACAAAACATAAACATAATGACTCATTACACAGTAATTATAGTATAATGTATTTCTGTATTCTAATATTCTGTCAAGAATGACAGCTCTTTGCTAATGTAATTATCAACAATGTTTTCTACTTATTTTTTCTGTATTTAACGGGCGGCAACTCTAGACTCATTAGAATATGCGGAAATTGTGATACTGTCTCCCTACATTGGATTTTCAACTAGGGATGTACTTCCTATTTCCGTTTATCAATACACTCATTCGACCTTAATGTTTGTGGCCTCTCAGTAATTTGATTTCATGTCAACTCTTCAATATGTAAGGTGCATGTCCTATACATGGAATAGAAAAGTAGGAACATAGGAGTTGTAGTTTGGCCTACTGATGAAGGTGTTACCCTGGACAAGCCAAAATATATGTTTACACGAGATTCCATTTGCGTGATTAATAGGTGTCTATGAAGCTTACATAAATGCCAGATGTTGTAAAGTAACTGTATTTAGTAGATGCATTGTAATGCTATGTACAGTAGCCGTGTGGAAGCGAAACGGTAAAATTGACAGCTTTGAAGATGGGTGTGACTCCTCTGTCATCTTCAGTCATCTTCTAAGGAAAGGCATCAGCCTAGCGATTGGTCAATTTTTTTGACATGAGAACAAAACAATCGCTAATCTCATGCGTTTGGTTTCGTCATGAATTTTTTTTTTTTTTTTTTTTTTTTTTTTTGAGAACGTCACGTTAGTCGATATGAGAAAGATGAGATATCATAAATACGTTGACAAGATTAAACGTCATACAACTACATACAATGTAAGTACTGATATGAGATTTCATACTGTTCTATAATCTGCCCTACTCGAGAAATAAATATGGCACCTAACGGGAAATCATTGAAATCCTTTAGTTATAGTCTCATAATACGTGTACCGATATGATATTGCATACCTTGAATAAATAACGGATCTTCATTAATTTTCAATTTTATATGATATTCATAATACACATCTACACGTAATTATTCAGCGAGGCTCTCTTTCAGTTTTATATGAAATCAATACTAACATAAAAATAAAGATAAAAAGTTATCGTGCGGCTTACCTTCGCTCTTTTTCTTATTAACATGATTAATCTGGTATTTCTTATATTTTTTAAATGGTAAAAGTTATTACATTTCTGTAAATACGACATTGAGGAAGTGAAACGGGTCAAAGATATAAAATAAAAACGAATTTAATTTTCTTACGTGCTGTATTTCGAATTCGAAATTTTACATAATGTTAAGCTTGCCCAGATACAATATACTGCAATGCAATGACGATGTCCATGCTGAAACGTAGATGACCAGGAATCGGTGACAAACAGTTTAAAGCTGGACGCCGATCAACAACACAATGAAGCGAAAGTATGCATCGATGGAGTCTTAGACAAACTTAGAAAAAACGTGGGTTGTCTACAACTAAGAGTTGCGAGGCTTTTACATGTACTTGACAGATGAGAACTGAATCGGCTTAGAGTAACACGTCGATTGTGTAAATATTATCTCTGACCCAGTCGAGGATATAGTCTCTATACGTTGGATTCTGCTCTCGTGACATCTCGTGAATTCGCGTATGCATAATAATGACGTAAACATGACCTCAACCCTGCTTCTGTTGAGATAAGTAGCAGTCGGGGAAAGGGTTCGCACGCTTAGTCCTGACATCACCATAAGTCATTGAAATCTTAAATCCTTTCAAACCAGCATACTTGCAATTTTAACTACAGCTTTTCTGACATTTTGCGGCATAGTAACTGTAAGCTGTCGTTGCGAATGAAAAACAAATGATATAATTATGTGGTTCCTCCACTATTTCTGCAAAAAAACTTGTATCAGTATAATCCGCATAATTGTACTGGACTTGATAATGTAGATATACGTTACCTAGTGTAGATGCCTGGCACAAAAAGGGTTGGCTGGTGCTGCATGATTCGGACGCAAACGTGCCGTCACCGTCGAACAAAAAACAAGCGTCGACGCCATGACTCGTTACATACGTGTTATAGACATGGTCACAGCCATCCTGCCATCGAGCCTCATTGTTAGCGCGGTATGCACCCATCCACACAGAGCTAAATCAAAGAACATCGTCGTTTATATTGAGAGCCCAAGGGTATATGGAACAAAATATACAGCTACTTCAACATACTGGGACAATTTGCGGATCATTTCATTTTTAGGATCAAAATAAAAGGTATCCTGAACCCCCTTAGAATTTGCAGAATTAATTTATGCTTGTAAAATAGAAAGTTATATGCACAAATCAAGTTCGAGAAAATAATGCTAGGAAAAAACAGTCGACGGAAACCCTTGGCACATCTGGTTGGTTGTCGTCGGAATAAGGTGACTAGTTAGACATCATGCTACAAGTTGTAATATTCTACTAGGGAATAGATTTTAGTTTGTTAACACTTACGGTTGTCTCATCGTCTTTATCATTATTTCTCTCATTTTTGTGCGTATGTGACAGAAATGTTCAGAGTAAGAAAGGGTGTAAGAAATGTCTGTTTCTTTTCCTTAAAAGGGTGTATCCACACTTTTTCCGGTATGAGATATACGTTTCTCCCCCATTATCGTTTAGTAGTTTATGAGCTAATTATGGTGATTTGAATTAAAGATAAACACTCTTTCATTCCCAGATTGGCAGAATAAAGAAGTTTTGCCCTCATAGTTTACTAATTGGTGCAAACCCCTCGGCAAAGCATCAGATTTCATCAATTCTGAAAATCCTTCAGGTGGAATTTTCCCATCCTCCACACCTTGGTCATGAAGGACTATTACGGTCACCTTAGATTTGTCTTAGTCTGATTCAATAGTACTATGAAATAGTGTTAATTGTATACGTTTATCTGACTGGTAAAATGCTTAGCGTACAGCGTAGTTGTAAAAGGTCCTTTTCGATCATGGTATGGTAGCGTCCTTAATTTCAATCTCAGGAAGGTATATTAGATCGACACATGCGATACATTCCTTGTTGTTTAAATACATCACATCGTCGACATATGAATGCTAAATTAAAGGACTTGGATAGGGTTTTGTTGACCTAATTGCTCGTCAATAAATTATGCCTTGTACAAAACAAATCAGCCAGAAGAGGGGCACCGTTAATTCTCATTGGAATGCGTATAGTCTTAGACCCTGATGGAAAGTCTTGCCACTGAACTCAACAAAGACATTTTAAAACCAGGAACTCAATCATTCTCACAATTGCATTATCAAGTATTTCGTCTTTAGAACAATTGTATATAGTATATAGATAGGGTAGCCTTGGTTATCAAGCATTCTCAGTTCTAGTGTTACAAGAAGACAGAGTAATAGTGTTTGCAGACAAATATTAAAATATTAGATGCTTTGTCAGCACACACAAATACACGCCTATCATGCAGATTGTTGAGTGTGGTTTAAAAAAAGTGAATCAGGAAATAAAGACTTTGTGTTTTATTTTCGTTTTGGATTTTAAGCAGCTATTTTCGTTTCGCCCTAAGGGTTGAGTATAGCAACTAATTGCTGCTGGTTAAATAAACTTTGTTAAAGACGAACTTAACTACTCTTAATTAGTATACAAACAAAGCATTTACTGTGTAGGATGCTTGTACAAGTAGCTGTTGTCCAATCGTGCAAGGAGAATGGCAACCATAATCTGTTAGCCTACCTCCGCCTGATATACTATGCGTGCCAAATCGGTAGGGTTGGGCATGGGAATTAAAGTATGACGCCTAACTTTGAGTAACCTCGGAAGACGAGATAAAGTTTCACTGCGAGTTGGGTCCTTTAACTGTGCCTCAGAATTTTTTGATATTTTGAATTTTTCGGACCACGACTGCCGGAATGCCACGAAATAACGTTGACGGGCGGACGGACGATTGATACCGCGCCTCAGCATACGGTTACATGGCCCTTCGTGCTTGGTACATGGACACTTAATTACATTCTGTATTTTATCGCTACATTCTTCTGAAGTAACTTGTTTCTTTATTTGCGTTAGGTTTGAGATTCTAGTATGCAAAGCATCAATGATTAGTAACATTTATTTTGAATACCTAAAAAATCAAGTAATCAAGACTTTCAACTTAACAGTTCAAAAAGATTTAACAGTTTGGAAATGTATAAAATCAAAGTGTACATTATACACAAACAATGTACGTATTAAACGTGTCGCAATGTTTCAAGGCCTACTGGTCCCTTTATCAAGCTAATACGTACAAAGTGTGTATTAAGTAAACTTTGAAATTTAACTTTACAATTCATATCAAGAAAAAAGGAATATTTAGAAAAATAACCGATTCCATGTATTCAATGGCGATGACAGTTAGTTTTGCATATATAATGTACCTTGGATGGTTGGCATCAAAATACGATAGACTGTTAATCATCAGGTTGCTGAGGTAGGTTTGCTGACGAACGTCCGTAATTTTAGCCAAGGTCAAATTGTCCTGTTCACATACTGCTTTAGCATCAAACCAGGATAGTGATTTGGTGTAAAATTTGTACAGGCACCATTCGAAATCTGGAAAAAAAGATAGATCACAATCTTCCTTTTACTGTCGACGAATATATTTAATCATTATCTAAATATCGCAAATTATTGAAATATAGAACGGATGAGGAAAAGCGCTGTAACATACATGTACGTACAAAATTACGAACATTTACCTATACATTACGTTATAAACGTACGGAATTAAACTTCAAAATAAGGACAAGATACGGATATAGGCGACAAACACAGTGTAGAACAAAGGATTAAATTACCGTGTAAATGTCATAAATAATAATAACATTTGTATAATATATAAAGGGGAGGTTATAATTTTGCCAACTTCAAACTTGAGGGATTATTTTTGCTTGGTAATAGGCCAAAAAAAGTGCAAGGAATGCGCAAATTATTTTTCGCTTCTGTCAAGAAGAGAAAAAAAACCGTAGAGCAACAGGTATTACAAGTAAACACTGACAAATGATAAAAGAAATGAAAGAAAACGTTAACAAAATAGAGTAAGAAAAGATGACATTACCGAAACGCAAACCTGTGCATATTTTCATTTGTGTTTATGTTTATTTTATAATAAGCAAGAGAAAGTGTATTATCATATGTAACTAACTAACAGGACAGACAAAATACACATACATATGTAACTAACTAACAGGACAGACAACACATACACATATGTAACTAACTAACAGGACAGACAACACATATAGATATGTAACTAACTAACAGGACAGACAACACACACATTCATCTGTAACTAACTAACAGGACAGACAAAACACACATACATCTGTAACTAAATAACAGGACAGACAAAACACATACATCTGTAACTAACTAACAGGACAGACAGAACACACATACATATATAACTAATTAACAGGACAGACAACACATATACATATGTAACAAACTAACAGGACAGACAAAACCCACATACATCTGTAACTAACTAACAGGACAGACAAAACACACATACATCTGTAACTAATTAACAGGACAGACAAAACACACATACAAATGTAACGAACTAACAGGACAGACAAAACACGCATACGTATGTAACTAACTAACAGGACAGACAAAACACACATACATAATGTAACTAACTACAGGACAGACACAACACGCATACATAATGTAACAAACTAACAGGACAGACAAAACACACATACATCTGTAACTAAATAACAGGACAGACAAAACACGCATACATACATATGTATGTAACTAATTTACAGGACAAACAAAACACACATACATCTGTAACTAACTTACAGGACAGACATAACACACATACATCTGTAACTAACTTTCACGACAGACATAATACACATACATATGTAACTAACTAACTAACAGGACAGACAAAACACACATACATCTGTAACAAAATAACAGGACAGACAAAACACGCATACATATGTAACTAACTAATAGGACAGACAAAACACACATACATATGTAACTAACTATCAGGGCAGACAGAACATACATACATATGTAACAATCTTACATGACAGACAAAACACACATACATATGTATCTAACTAACAGGAACGGCAAAACACACATACATCTGCAACTAACTAACAGGACAGACAAAACACACATACATCTGTAACTAACTAACAGGACAGACAAAACTCACATACATCTGTAACTAAATAACAGGACAGACAAAACACGCATACATATGTTACTTACTTACAGGACAAACAAAATACACATATATCTGTAACTAACTTACAGGACAGCCAAAACACACATACATATGCAACTGGCTTACAGGACAGCCAAAACACACATACATCTGTAACTAGCTAACAGGAGAGACACAACACACATACATATGTAACTAACTAACTAACAAGACAGACAAAACACACATACATCTGTAACTAAATAACAGGACAGACAAATCACGCATACATATGTAACTAACTTACAGGACAGCCAAAACACACATACATCTGTAACTAACTTACAGGACAGCCAAAACACACATACATATGTAACTGGCTTACAGGACAGCCAAAACACACATACATATGCAACTATCTTACAGGACAGACAAAACCTGCATTCATATGTAACTAACTAACAGAACAGACAAAACACACATACATATGTAACGTACTAACAGGACAGACAGAACACACATACATCTGTAACTAACCAACAGGACAGACAAAACACACATACATCTGTAACTAACTAACAGGACAGACAAAACACACATATATATGCAATTAGCTTACAGGACAGACAGAACACACATACATCTGTAACTAACAAAAAGGACAGAGAAAACACGCATACATATGTACCTCGCCATCCTTACACTGACAAAGCTTGGCACACATTGTTCCTTAAAAAGGCGAAGTCCACAAACTAACAATAAAAAAGCTAGAAACACGTATACATTATCAATTGGGAAATCTTCAATCTAAAAACACACACTTATGGCCTAACCTCGCACAGAAAAAAGCTGGAAACACGTTCATCTTACAATGGAACTTACAAAGATAAAATCCACAAACAAAAAACACATACAGACGGCTTCGTGTTTGGGGAAAAGGTCAATCTCAGTTGATGTATGTAATTGGCTGCTGTTTTAATGAAATCTGTAAACACCAAGGGTGACATAGATGAAATGTTATTACTCCAAGTATTTGACAAAAAATACTCTCTCTCTCTCTCTCTCTCTCTCTCTCTCTCTCTCTCTCTCTCTCTCTCTTTTCACCGGAGGAAAAGCGCGCATAGGAGTAATACTTAAAAATGGAAACTTAGCTAAATCTTTTTAAAATCCTTCTCCTTCTTCTTTACGAATGGAGGGATTGTTTTATTTTAAAAAATGTTTTAGAACATCCTTGGGCAAAGAAGACTCAATTTCGTATTAACCAAGGGCTTGGCTCCCCTTTGAGTAGATGGGCTGAGCCAAAAACTAGAAATAAAAGTACATTTCTGTATATGTGAAGAGCCATCTCCTTCAATATGAATGGAGAGATTACACCATATTTGGTCTTAACCCCGTCTGAAGAGGAATGAATTAAGGTTTACAAGTTATTTGAGTGCATAAATTGCCATCCAATACATGTCCATTAATTCAAGCTTTAACAGCATTTTCTCTGCCCGTTAAATGTCCACCATGTCGCTTGACCACCGGAAGCAGACCCAATCAATCATTATTTCCCAATAAAAATAATAAAAATACGCAAACGTGTCAGCTCCCTATATAAACTACGGCCATATTTACCCCTAGTGGGTGTTGACGGCCTGAATGTAATGTTTATAGTTAAGATAAAGCACCTAATTAACGTTGATCTCAGGTTACCTGAATCTGATGAAAGTTTTTGGAAAATTAATTAGTTATACATTTGGAGTCTTTCCCAAGCCCTTGGGATGTCCAGAGAAACCCCCGGTTGTACAATTAGATAAAATTCCATTCTTAAGAAGTGAACATTGCAAAACACACTCATCTATTTTATTTGTAGGTACGTAAAAATAGAAAATATAATGGTTTCACGATGAATACCATATATATTCCACAATCACAGTATGTTTATGTAGTAATATTTTCAATTATGCTGGATATTTAC